>NC_133860.1:81864133-82112877 GCF_047830755.1 Zonotrichia albicollis
TTATCTGTAACAATTAAACCCATGATGGATGTGCAAGTGTGGACAAACTGCAAGCTGCAGCAGTGGGTATGATAAGTTATCTCTTGAAAGTGAATGCTGTGAAAATTTCAGGGAGGTGATGCACTGTGAAAGAGGAAAATGATATTTAGATAAAGTAATCATGGGAGAGCCTGGCTGGTTCATGAGTAAGTGCCAATCAATCCCCTGCTCTGCTCTCAGGTGGCAATTCAGAGTGTTGCCATGGCTGTCAGCCACTCAGGTGTAGCATGTACTCCTCTGTCTTACTAATTTCCAGGGGATGCAGGGAGGTTCTGAAATGATAATTGAAATATGTATGACAATCCAAGAAGGATTTCTGCTGAGGAGGTGCCACTTTTGGAGTGAAACCTGGATTAATTTACTGTCTTTGACTGTCGGGATTGAAAGGATTTCTTGTATATTCTTATATATTTTACCCCCACTACCACCAAGAAACCAATTTGCTGCACTAAAAACTAAAAGGTGTGCAGAACAGAGGGGAAAAAAATAATTTGCTTAGAGAGATAGGAAAGAGGAAAAATAGTAAATATCTGGAAGCTTGAGGGTGTAGTCTCCAATATAGATTTTGTGATAACCTCTAAGGCAGAGGACCAGTCTTCCTTTACAAATGTACTCCTTTCTAAAAAAACCCAGCAGGCAAGAGCAGAACAAGTAATCTGAGGGAAAAAAGCTATGAAAGCATTTTTCTTTCCTCCAAGGATTTTACTAGTGTCTGTCTCTCTGTAAAGATTCAGTCATGGGGATGGAGAGATCTTACTCTGCACTCAATATTATTTTCTTTAGCCTTCCCTGCTGGGATTTTTGATGTTTTTTTTCCTCTTCACTTTGTCTCTGATGACAGGAGTTGCCCAGACAGAAACATGAGAATGACCACAGTGGCTTGTCGCAGTTTATTTGAAATCAGGTTACCTTGCAAACACCCTCTCTATTCCATATTTCATGTTCTTTCTCCCTGTGCCTTTTCTTGTCTGAGGAGCAGTTTACCCATGAGGAGGGAGAGCAGGAAGGGAGGAAGCAATCTGCTTGGGGATATCAGCAGGGATGGGTTGGAGCACTGATTTACTCTCCCAAATGGGAGGTCTGGGTGGTTTAGTGTTTAATGTTCTGCGTGGACAACTGTGTAGAGATTTCAGAGTTTGTTAGGGAATGTGGCAGAAAGCGTGGGAATGGGGACAGGCACTGTTGGAAGGCACTACTGACTACTGAGTCTGTTTCCATTTCACATCTTGAGACTCTAAAACAGCAAGGGATGAGATCTGAGAAGTGCTCAGGTCTGAGAAGTGCTGAGAGAAATTTTTATTTAAGATTCCTTTTTTTTTTATTTTTTTCACCATAATGAATTTTTTCATCCCACAGAACTGAGGATATGGATTAAATGCAAAAAAATTTTCTAACAATATCAACATTTGATTCACACATTTTTTAAAAAGCAGATGTTTCAGAGGGAGTTTGCACTCTTGAATAGCAGCAGTGATTAAACTATCACAGTAAGTTGCTAGGAGGAAACATTCATATGACAAGTAGTGAGTTATCTATAGTGGGTGCAAGTACAGTTTTGACCACCACAAGACAGAGCCTAAATTTCTGAAAGAGGTATCTTAATACTAAAATCAAGGCTTAAGTGTCCTGCAAGACACAATTTGGGAGACAATCAAGTTATTGCCAGTGTTGGAAAATTATGTGATAACCATGTGTAAGAGTCAAGAAGCTGTTTGGACAAGGTTAAGTGATTAACAGCACGACCCTTTTTATGATTTGAACATTTCCACTTTCCTAAACACAATCTAAATTTCCGCTACTAATACATGAGAAAATTATAAATAATGCTCCTATTTCCCACAATAAATATTTGTCACCAGGAGCAGCTAAAAACCAGCTCCTGAGATCAGCTCCTGAGCCCAGAATTGTCTAATCCTTGGCTGTTTTTACTTTACATCCCAAAGACATAAGATTTACATCCCACAATCCTATTCAGCATTGTGTAGTTCCTTTTCTCCTTCAATCTGGTAGAAATCTCACTGGTTTGCTGTGAGCATCTGTGATACTCTTTAAGCTATTTGCTAGACAGCTCTTAAAATGGAAACTGGATCTCCCAGAAGGCACAATCAGCACAGATAGCAAAATATAATCTACTGAAATACGTAATCAAATTTTTACCTTCAGTAGACTGCAGCTACTTGGAAAGCTGGTGTTGTGCTTATTCATATTTTGATGACCATGGAAATTAATCCACATTGTGAATATTTGTATAAATTTATGTCTGAAAAAAAGCCAGAGGAACATAAATATCCTGCCTGTTTGGATAATGTATCTTGAAGTTAAGTTGCTTGTCAGTTTTAAAGTTTCAAAGAAAAGTAGTTAATGCAGGTCGGTTGTGTGTGGAAATTAAAAAAAAAAAATAAAAATTATGCCTTTTGCTGATCTTCCAAGCGAGGAATATTTTTAGAATGGAATAAAGAGAACAACCTGGTGTGCATCAGGAGGAGGGTGGGAGCAGGTGAGGGAGAGGCTGCTGCCCCGTGCCCTGCCCAGCTGGGGCTCCTGCGCAGGGCTGGCTCCAGCCCTGGGCTCCTCAGCACAGCACAGCCCAGCACACAGCAGCAGCTGCTGCACAGGCTCCAGGGCAGGCACACAGAGCCTTTGGGCTCTGCAGCATCTCTGGGCTGGGCACAGTGCGGGAGCTGGGCTGGCCAGGCTGCACAAAGGAGCCCTGACAGGGCCGCGAGAGACGTTCCCGAGTTTCCTTCATTTGCCTCACGATGGCCGCGAGGGCCCTGAAGGCCCCGTCAGGAGCCCGGGCCTGGCTGAGGGGGACGTTTGCTGGATGTTATCCCAAGTGATTGTTTGCAGGGGTGCTGGCTGTGCCTGCCCAGAGCACTGCTTGGAACAGCTTCTGATGGATGCTGGCTTGTCCTCACACGCTGCCCCTGCCCCACAAGCTCTGACTGGGTGCCTGGGCCTCGCTCGCTGCGCCTGCCCCACACACCGAGGGCTCTCAGCACAATGGCCCAGGAATCTTCCCCACCCTTGGGCCAGATGCCGCTCCTTTGGATTGAGACTGTAGAAAGTGGAGCTTTTGAGATGGCTCTGGTGAACCGCCACGCCCGACCCCGCTGGCCCCAGCGGATCGTGCCAAGGGGATGCCATCAATGCCCCCCAACATCTGCAGGGGCTGCCAGAGCACGGGCCGGGCTCTGCTCGGTGCTGCCAGTGCCAGCAGCAGCAGCAGTGGCCATCAAAGGGCGGGCAGCGAGGGGCAGGGCAGCAGGAGGGAGAACTTGTGTGCAGGGAGGGACAGCAGAGCCCTGGAACAGCTGCCCAGGGAGGGCCTGGAGTGTCCCTGTGTGGAGCCATCCCAGCCCCAGCTGGGCACTTTCCTGTGGCATGCACCAGGGCACCCTGCCTGGCCAGGGCTGGGCTGGGGAACTCCAGAGGAACTTTTCAGCCACAAACATTCTGTGGTTCTGGGAATCTGTAAATTCAGGTTTTCAGGCTCATGGAATGCTGTCTGACAAACCTGAAGATATCTGGGTGTATTCTGAAAAGGGCTTGTTCTCCTTCCATGTCTACACACCCTTAGGAATGTTCTTTGCTGTGATTTACAGACCTTACACCCTGACTTGTTCAATCACGTCTTGCACATACTACAGTGTTTTAACTGATTACTCATTTTTGCTTACCACCCATCCCATTGCACTGTTGGGTTTTGTGGGGGAAGGTTTGTGGACATTTTCTTCCCTTTTTCTGGAAGTGATATTGCTGATATAAGTGACAGTAAAACTAAGGAAGAGTAAATGATTCTGTGATCAAGTATTGGACTTCTGCTCCTTGCTCACTGGGTGTGATGTGGACTAACCCTCTTCTCTCTAAAATCTTTTCTCTCAAAAGGAATGTGGAGTGCACTCAGGATGGCTGCTTTTTCTCCTGGAGACAGAAATTCTATAAAATTGGCTTACTTTCATGTCAGGAGAAACATTTCTTTCAAATATGTCCTTAACTGTAGTGAAACAAGATGATTAGGAGGAAAAGGGTGAGGGAAAGGTGAATCTGCTATCAGTGTGATTCAAAAGAAAGGGCCATGACAGAGAAACTTTTTACTTGTAAAAATGGTTTATCTGTGGAAATAGTCACATGTTCCTACTATAGTTTTGCAACTTTATTTTCTGTCCACTGACTGTGTTCTTATTTCATGTGCCTTTTTTTTTGCCTTTGAATGTTGCACATCTGTTGAATTCAAGGCATGTTAAATTTGAATTAATGTCACCAATGCACCAATAATTTTATCTACGTTCAGTTTTAGACTGTTTTCTGCTCATATCTTCATGTTTGTGTGCTTTCTTGCAAACGGCAGATGGAAAGAGTGAAGTTAAATAGCAAGCTGCTTGGTTTTCGTCCATCTAGGCTTTGACCAATCACCTGAAGACTATTTTGATAGGTAGAAAGACTGAAAAATATTTTATTGACAACACTGACAAAAAAAATATTTCGGTGGAGAAAGTATAATTTATTTCTTGGTTTTGTAGTAAATCATTCCTCTAGCAAGTCCTGCCATCTCAGTGCTGTTCCTGGATGTATAGCTTGGGGTTTTTGTGCACTGTCAGACATTTGTATCCCGTCATTGTTGTTGTTGTTACTAGGTGGAAAATGTTAGACACACAATGTAATCACCAAATAAATGGGGTTTTTTGTAGTGACTTTTCAGATTGCAGCACCTGAAGGTTTATTTTGGCCGGTAAGAATATCCCCGAAAAGTCAAAGCAACGTTGCCAAAGTGGAGTGAAACAGCTCTAAATCCGCCCTCTTGAGAAGGTCAGACATCTCAGAATTCTGTCAAGTAGGAATGTTTTTTTGAGAGAAATACAGGCATTTATTTTGAATCAAAGGGTTTTGCTCATATTGCAGTGACCTTTGTGAGTTTCTGTTAGTAAAAGGAGTTTGGCTTTACTTGTGCAGTCAGACTCTTGTGTAGAAGCTATTTTAAAAAAATACCTGAAACTGAAATCCAGGCAAACCAACGTGAGTTTTGAATGGGAAACAATTAATTTTAGAAACTTTCCAATATGACAGTGATAACAATAATTAAAACTGTACTGATGAGCCAGTCCCCACCTGATCTTCTCACCTGCAATTTTTGGCCATGAAAGAGGGGGAGCAGGCTGGTTTAACTGAGGTAGGGTTGTGATTTATTTCTCTGATGTAACTTAAGGCAGGATATACCAAGGCTCAATCCTTCCAGAATTAGAGCTCTTACCACCATCAAAACTCGTATATAACCCTCAAAAATTAAAAGGTCAAATAAGGACTTAAGAGGACTTGCATTTTAGAAAATGTGAGGGTTTATCCACCTAGGTGAAATGACATTGTGTGCATTTTACAAGTCCTTGTCTGTTTTTAAAGGTGAAAAGTGGACACAGAATACAATTCAGCTGAGTATCTGCAAATTAAGCTGATTTATGCAAGCCTGGAAAGCTCCTAGGGAGTAACTGGTTAGAAGTTGTGGAAAATTAAAAATAGAGGAGTGAGTCCATTCTCATGTGTTTAACATATTTGGGTGAGGACAGTCATTGGTTCTGTGGAACTTGTGAATTTTGATTAAAGAGCATAACATAACTGCTGCACCTCTACTTGAAATTTCCAAGCCTGTACTAATTTACCAGGTCTGTTATTTCAATTGCAATGCAGCATTTTAAGGCACATAACATCAGTACATTTTATGTGCTAACATTTGTATGTTAGCTAGGAATCAGTGCTGTATGGATTTTTAAAATAATTTCTCTACAACCATTTCTTATAATGGCTGAATTTAGTTTCAAATACAGGTTTTTCCATCAAACTAACAAGAAAACTGTTCAGTATCAAGTCAAGACTTAACTAAACGCTCCTTTCATTTGCTCTCATAAACACCCACAAAGTTGTGCCCAAGATTTTATGATGGATTGGGTTGAAATTTTCATTGCTTCTTTGTTGTAATCTTCGCTGCAGTGTTGTTCTTGCCTCTCTGCTGGGGCTCTTCTCCATTCTCTGCAGCTCAGTCCTTCCTGCCTTCTCAGGGGCTCCTCCTGGCCTCTCAACCCACCCCTATTTATCTCAGTTACCTTCATGAGCTGCAGCTGCTGCCCAACTAAGGACCCTGCAGCTGCAGCTCGTTTGGAGCAACTCGGACCCACACAGATCCCACAATACAACATATATTCAGGCCCCCACATTTCCCCCTTTTCTTTTAACAATTATACAGTTACAATATACATACAGTCCCAGCTCTCAGCTGTCTTAGATACATACATAGAATATATGCATATCCCTATACAGTCCCAGCTCTCAGGCTGCCACAGCTCTCGGCTGTCCTTAGACGTTCCAAGGCTCTTTTCCTTAAAGGCCATATTCTTACAGCTTTCTGCTGCTACAGCTCCTTCTTTTGATGTTTGGCTGCATGCTCTTCCTCACACGGGGCACCAGTTGTTGTAATCTTCGCTGCAGTGTTGTTCTTGCCTCTCTGCTGGGGCTCTTCTCCATTCTCTGCAGCTCAGTCCTTCCTGTCTTCTCAGGGGCTCCTCCTGGGCTCTTGACCCACCCCTATTTATCTCAGTTACCTTCACGAGCTACAGCTGCTGCCCAACTAAGGACCCTGCAGCTGCAGCTCGTTTGGAGCAACTCGGCCCCACACAGATCCCACAATACAACATATATTCAGGCCCCCACATTGTAATCTTCACTGCAACATAGATCTTACAATACCTAGATCTTAACAGGGACTCTCTCCATAACTATACATATATAGTTATACTCATATATACAGTTATATATATATATGTATATATATATATGTATATATGTATATATATATACATATATGTATATATGTATATATAGTTATATACATATACAGGCCCCCACATTTCTTTCTCGCTGTTTATCAGAGTATTCTCAGTGGAATTGAGCTCCCTACCAAAAGAGAAAAATATTCCAAATTTAGTTTATTTAGAAGTAATATATTTTGTTCCAGTTAATGACCACAAAATAAAAAGAAATGCCTCGTTTGCCATTAAAGAAGGAGGATAGCATCAGGTAGTTCAAAACATTTCTGTGAAAACAGATATGATTTTGTTTTCTCTGTTTCAATGCTGTTAGATATCCATTTTTTTTTAAGTGGAGGTAATTAATATTTATATAATTCATATGAATCTCAGATTTAATATTTTGATCTTCAGTTACTTAACCTTTTACATGTTTTTGTTTCTTATGCAGCACATTCACACTCTAAAAAGAAGCAATTAATCTCTAGTACAAAACAACTTGTATAACTTACATATTCAATATTTGCTGAGCACCTGGGACCTAATTTCACATTGTGCTTGCCTGCATGTATGCAACTGCCTGAAGTGAGTTGCACAAATGAATTTGGTGCAGATACTTCAACAAACATTAGTTTTCTAATTACAGAAAAAAGAAAACAAACAGAAAAAAACAAATCAAGGAAGTGTATGTGTAATCTTTCACTGTGGATATGGCAATATAGTTATTCCAGGATTTGGTGCAATTCATGGAATCAAAGAATTATTGATTGGTTTGGGCTGAAAGGACCTTAAATCCCTTCCAGTGCCACCCCGTGCCCCTGACACCTTTCACTATCCCAGGCTGCTCCAAGTCCATCCAATGTGGCCTTGGACACTTCATTTTTGTATATTCAGAACTAGATAATTCTTAAAGGCTCACCAAGTCTCACAGCCCATACCTACTCAGAGTAAATTATGCTTTTTTTGGGCACTTTTGGGTGTTTTTCTAAGCCAGATTATCACAGGTGGGATGCTGGATGCAGCACTGTGCAACAGGTTTTTCTGCCAGGGGGTTTTGTGCAAATTTTCAGATTTACTCCCAGTTCTGGAAAGGATGTTTTGCTAAATGAAGAAATTCCTGACACACATACACACAAAAAAAAAAGGAAATAAATCAATAAATCTAAGTTACAGTAGAAAAAACAGTTGAATTTTGCAGGTGTTCTTGGTTGCAAAATTTATTTGAGGGCAAGCAATTAGCTGTAAACATTACAGAAAAAACTTTTGAGGTCAGGTGAGATGGATAGCACCTCAACATCAAGGAGGGAACTCTGCCTGAAATCCAGGCTGCTTTAAAGGAAAACCTTGTAGCTCAAAGAGTCATTATTGCAGGGGGGACCCTTGATGCCATTTGATATTTGTTTTCCTACGTGTCTTCCTAATTCCACTGAGTGATAATTGTTTTCAGCTCAGCCAGAAAGTGTCCTCTTAAATGGATGTAATATTTCAGGCTCAGCTGAGACAATTTGAAAGAATGCCATATTCCAGAATTTAGGAGGACTTTATTTGTGGAGATTTCCTCACAAACAATATTGCACATGTAAAGTTTTGTTGGGTGAGTACGCACTTCTGAAATCCCATTTGTGGGAAATCCCATTTGTGGGAATCCCATATAAATTTACCATTTAAACTTTACCATTTACCATTTAAATTTACCATTTAAATTGTGGAAATCCCATTTTAAAATTACCTCAGGAATCACCTGAAGATGAAGGTGAGGTCAGAAGGTCAGTCATGATCCTTGAGCATCCAGATCTATTTTAAATACTGGTTTTTTAGATGTTGTCGTAACACACAAAAACTGTGGATCACATCTTCATTTCTCCCTGTATATGCTTCATCTCTTCAAAAAATTAGGGAAGCTTTCAGATTAACTTGAGTAAACTCAGTTCTCCCTTCACTGAATTTCAGAACAATGATCCTCAACAGCTTTTTCCTGAGATTGTTTGAACTGCTAAAATCCATGCTTTGGTGACAGTTTTGAAGCCATGATGAGGTATTTTAATGAGAAAATCCAAATACTTGTATAGTTCTTTTTTTTTCCTTTTTTTTTAATAGTGAATGCCTCAGACAAAAATAGCAAAAATCAATGGATGAATCTGTGGATTCTCCTGCACTGTGGCATGCAAAGTCCTGATATTCTGACTGTGGAAAATTTTTTCATGCCCTTGAGGAGTAGTACTGCCCCATAGATGTAGCTGTGTGGATTCTGCATTTTGGATGTATTTTCTTCTTGTTGATGTTGATTTCTGTTTCCTTTGGTTTATTTTGTTAGGGTTTGTTTTATTGTTTGCTTTGGAAGAAGACACTTTAATACTGAATTAATATTAATTGCCAATTAGTAAGGGGAGTTCTTTAGAAGGTATTTTGTCCAGCACAATTGCATGCACCATTTACATTCCTGTCAGCCTGTGGAGGTCTTCATCTTGCATACATAACCCAAGAAAATGTATTTACAGCAGAAATTTCAAAATAAATGCTGTATCACAGTATGAATTTACAGTACCTCTACTTGTGATTAAGATAACTTCATAATTAAAGACACAGATTCCTGAAATTCACCACAATGAAGTAGTTTTGTGAGGGGGAAGATGCAAGCCCCAAAGCAAGCTGGCAAGAATTAGAATGGATTTAAACCAGTCTGATTGAAATGTCTGGTGCACAATCATAAAATCCTGTCCACAAGTTTGAAGCCTCGTCAAAACCTCATTAGCTTTAATGAGACTTATGATATGCATTCTAGGAGACAGATTGTAGGGTTGAGGCTCAAATTAATACAGAGTTGTTGCATGACAACTTACTAATAACATTAATCTTTCCACAAACTGTTCTGACAGGGGTTTTATGAAGAAGATGGGACTTCACTTTTTTTTTTCCCCCTTTCTTTTTTTTTCTTTTTTTATCCCCCCAGTTGGAGGAATATTTTTGCCACGCACCTGATTGCCTAGGGGTCAAATTAACTGCTGGAGGCTTGTGTTTTGTTTGTGCTTATCTGTCTAAATTATATTCTGTGTGCTCCTAAATAGATTCAAATAACATGGTGTAATTGTAATATTGTAATTTTCCCCTCGGAAACTCTTGTAATATTTGGTGGATAATTATGAACTCTGCATAATCAATTCCAAGGGATCCTCTGTAGATTTAGAGTGAAATCAAATATGGGCCCTATAAAGATCATCATTATAAGACTTAGAAGTCTGGATTTGATCAACTTAATTCTCCCAGTTTTTCCTTAGAGTTTTGTTTGGGTCAATTTTGGAACCTCTGGTTCAAAATTAGAAGAGATAACTTGAGTAACCAACCAGTACAGCTGTAAATTATTTCATTTTAGTTAAACACCTTTTTTTTTAATTTTTTAAAATTTTTATTCTCCTCCCCATCCTTTTTTCCTGATCATTGACTACAATGTTGAGACATTCTTGGATCTGAAGAGAGAAGTTGCATTCTGTAAATATATTTTGCTTTCCTCCTCCCTTCTCGCTGCAGTTTCAATATTATATTTGTATGGTATATTTCACAGGGCCTCTAAATTAAAAAAAAATAAATTGTAGAAGTGAAAAATTGCTTTCTTTTTGCAAAGTAATTAATAAGAAGAGGGCACCCAGGAAGGGGTCTCTGTTTTGCCTGTCACTCTTGCTGGTTAGTATGAATAATGCTGTATAACATTCCTTCAATGTTTTGTTTAATGGGGATGGATAAGCTGTTAGATAAATTATATTTGTGAACTTTATTCTTTCTTTGACTCCGTGGGACTTAGTAAACATAACAAGGAGGTTTCAGAATTTTTTTGTCTTAAAAAAAAAAAAAAGTAAAACTTTTCTAACTTTGTATGGGTTGGGTTTCTTTGGGTTTTTTCCCGCCCCTTTGGTACATGGCTGCTGTCTCACTGTTGCTTCTTTTTGTGTTTAATTAGCACCTGAAAAGTTCAGTCCCCACTTAATACATTGTACATCACCAGTGTTTCTGGCAAAATCTGGAATTGCAATTGAATGGCATTGTCTACCTCAAAGCTTTTGAAAAATCATAAAATGTTTCACAGCATGACCCAAGCTTGAGTCAGCTGGTGACTCAGCTTATGTGCTCCTCTCATTTTGAAAAGCAGAGTACTCTTGGTTTTCTTAAAAGTCTTGATTCTATTTGGGACCACCTCTCTTCTCCAAATTCACATGTGAACTATAAATTTAATGTTCTAAAGATGACTTCCAGACCCCTGAGGTACACTCAATTCTTTGCTTGTGTTGAAGTATTTGAAGAAAACACTGAAGCCTGTCTAAAATTTGGGACAAACATTTCAGTTGATGCTGTGTGGGAGGACAGTCAACAGCCACAGCAGACTTTCATTGTCTGCCTGACAAAGAACTGAGTCATAGCTGTATTTTAGTTTTGGCAAACTTTGGAAATTGCTTTATTTATTTTTTTTTTCATCCAATTGCACCAATTTCCAATTCCTTAAAAGAAGACTGTCTTAAGGGGTTTGTCTGAGAGGGCCAGTTAAAACAGCATGACCTAAAAATTGTGTTCAATTTATGTTAATGCAAATGCTTTTAGTGGTAGGATGATGTGTGAAAAAAAACCCCAGAAAAACAACAAAAAACCCCCAAACAAATCCAAAACTGAAAACAAAAAGAGGCAAAACAGCAAAACAACACAACAGTATAAATATATGATGATTTTTTCACCTAGAAGTATATCTTGGGTAAGTGGAACTAATAAGAAAAAATACTTTATTCCAAGCTCTCTCCCAGGGTGGCACTGGGTTATCATTGAAAGGGCTGGGATTTTTGCATTAGTAGTCCACGTGCTTTGCCTGTGATGGATTATCAGCAAGAATCATTCCCATGCAGAACACATGCAGTTATTTAGTTGTCTATCCCTGCTTGTCTGTTCAAAAAATGAAAAATAGAACAACCCAGACCCTGTGGAAAAACCAAATAGTTAAAGAGTTCTCCACCTGTATCACTAAACAGAGTTGGGTGTGCTGTGCAGAGTTTCATGGATTAAGAGCTCATAAGCAGCATTTTGAATAGCTTAAAAATACAGTTAATGCTGTGCTTTCATCTCACAAACCAGGCTCTCATGGCAACACTGGAGAGTTATGAGTTTCATCATAAATGACCACAATTCATCATATTAATAGTTTTTCATCATAAATTACTCTGATTGTTCATTATTTCAGCTGTAGCTTATATGTTTTTTGGACTTCACTGGAGATGCAATTACTTACAGAAAGTCACTTGTCACCTCTTATTGTTCTAATGATAAATTAAATTTTGGATTCATTGCAGTGATTTGTTTTTACACAGGCTACTCTTCACAGAATTCAAATTTGGAGAAAACTAAGAATTTGAAAGTTTCTGTAGCCTGAATCAAAGCCAGATGCTGGCATCCTGAAGAATCTTATTTGAGTAGCTTAGACATAAGGCCAACATTTCTACATTCTCTGGAGACACATAAATATTTAGATACTAATCAAGTACTTAATTATATCTCACAGTGATGCAGTTTCTTGTGAAATATGGACATGTTATTAATTCAAATGGAAATCCAGGTAGATTTCTTAGAAATTTAACTAGCAATGTATTTACATTGTATAAATGCAGTCTATTTATAAGGCAATTAAATTTTGCTAGCTATGAGAATTTGTATTCTTTACATACCAATGGTGCTTTTAATTTACTTAATTTCTTAGCAGGGTCATCTAACTAAATTTTTAATAACATTTTTTGTCACTGTAAGACTGAACTAATGACAACACCAACACAAGTTTTAGAGTGAGACATTGTGGTTTTTTGTTTAGTTTTCTTTTCCAACCCCAAAATGAAGTAACGGTAATTTAATGTCAAAGTTTAAGGGAGAAACCCTCTTTTCCAAATCATTCCCATGTGGGACTTTATGCTGACTGTGTATGAGGTATATTGAGCAACTCTGAACTGAAAACTGGATTAATATTATATTTATGCTGTGTTGTAGCAACATAGTTCATACTCTTGCCAGTACAAGCTGCCTTTCACTCATAATGAATTCTCCCACCTGCTTCTTTATAATACACTGCTAGCTGGATTTTTTTTTTTTTTTTAATAATCCTCATTGACCTTTTAAAGGAACAGAACAACAAGATCTGATTGCAAAAAGCAAACAATTTTGGAATCTATCCCTAATTATGGCCCAGATAATCCCTTTTGATTTTTGCCATGGAGAGGGCGATAATGACAGCAAACCTGTTGGGTGCCTGAAAATCCATTGGTATTCAGAGCTTGGCTTATCTGATGTTATCTTTTTCTGCTTTCTGCTTATTTTTTGTCTCTTCCCTTTTTAATTTTTGTGTGCTTGAAGAAAAATTGAAATTTGAGATACAACTAGAGATGAAAGAGACGTGTTATGGGTGGAAATGATGCTGTTGGCTCAGGACATGAGATATAGGGAGAGATTATTCAAATAATACTTTTTCTACTTTAATGTTCTGCCAGGCAAGTGTTTTTGGATGGACTGAAAAAAAAGACCAGGTGTGAGTATAGTGGCTTATTTGCAATAAATATGTCCTTAGTTACACTGCTGAACATCTCATTTTATCTGTAAGTCTGAAAAGAGTGAGTTCAATGATTTCCCTCCCACCACATTTGTTCCTGTGTAAGTATCTTCTGATGACTTTGACGGGATTTTTAACTTCTTATTTTAATATAGAACAAGTAAAAAATCAAGATATGGGTAGGCGTAGACAGTGCATGAGTCTTTATGCACTCTGAAACAAACAAAAGTAAGGATTTGTATTGCACACAGAAAAGGAGTTCTTGAGTTTTTCATAATAGAATAAAAATCATATTTATAACTTAATTAAATTAAGCTTTTGGCTTGTAGGTGTGCAACCAAAGAATCACTAACCTGTCAGTGGTGCATCCCCATATTTTTGTTATTTTTTTAATCCCTTCAGCACTGAAGTAGAAAGTAATAACAGACTTTAAAGTCTATCATGTATAATTAACACGTCCTGCATGTGGTGGTAATAGTGACAATTTTATTTTGCCATTTTAACATAAAAATGTGTCCCATGGGATTACATTACATTATATTACATTACTGAAAGAAAGTCTCACAGGAGCATTGTAACTAAAAAACAAGTTTCAAGAGAGCCTTGAAAACTTTGTAGTCAGTTTTTAGCTTCATAAATAAGTAATAAAAACACAAGCACTGGCATCCCAATGCATTTCATTTATAGAAACTAAAATTATTATATTTCTTACTTTTTTTTTTTTTTATCCTGCTAATCACAAAATCCTACAAAAGCCCTGGAGGAGAAGACGTTATTTCACACCTTCTGCTTTTTGCTGTGACAATGAGGGGTGGCAGCATTTCTTGCACTGTGAGGTGTTCCTTTGGTGGCTTGGCAGTCTGTTTTATTGTTATTTTTTCTTTTCACCTGATCCAGAAATTCTGCCTGTGGAAGGGCAGGCAGCAGCAGACACAGGATCAGCCACTGCTCTGCTGGTGTTTCCCACAGGACAGGTTTTTGGTGTCATTTATCATGTAATTAAGTGGAATATATCACTGCCTATTTATTTACTACATGGGGGCAAAGCACTGGAGATTAAAGTCGGCCTGGAATTCTCTCTGAAAAGGGGGAAAAGGCCAGGAATTCAGAGCAGAAAGTCTCTGTGGAAGTGCCAGCATTGTGAAAGAGGATGGCCAGACAGCAGGGTTGGTGTTTGCTTCAAGCTGGAGTTTTTGCATCAAGTTGGACACATAATGAACATTCCAAATCCGCTCCACAGTATTGCAGGGAGAGAGTGAGGTGTGTTGTCTCCAGGAGGCAGAATTCCTGCCTGTGCTTGTGGTTCCCAGCTGGACTGCAAGGAGCTAATAGAGCCAGGAGAAGAGCAGGACACAGGGAGAAAGATGGGAGAGTGGATGTGTTCCCTCTGAGCAGCTCCAGAGAGGAGCAGAGATGCTCTAAGTTCAGTGGTCCCATAATATTCATTGCTCACCAACTGTGGGATCTCAGGATCTGAGTCCTGAGATGCCGGGCCACCGAGACCACCCTTGGGGGGCCTGGGAGTCCTGGAATGTTGCCAGAAGTGTCTGGTGGCTGGACTTTGACCCTACACGGGGGACGACACCTGTATGAAGATAAGAGGACTTCACCGGGGTGAATGGCGAAAAGATTAGCTAATTAGAGGGTGAGACACAGGGTTTAGGATTTATGTACAGGGGGGTTTAGAGAAGTAAGATGGAGGAATTGGGGTGTGCCCTGTCCTCCTTCTTCTTCCTCTTCTCCTCCATCTTCTTTGGCCATGGTGGCACTCTTGGATTGGTTATTACTGAGAGTGCACCCAGCAATGAGAATAAATGGTATTGGGGAAAAATGATAAATATTGTACATGTAACAGCGGGTATAAAAATACGTGGCGGTCCGGAGGACGAGACAGTGTGCTCATGGCTGGCTGCTGAGCAGATCTCTGTTCGGCTGAAAGAACATCTTTTAGATAAACAATTAATAAACATAAAAACCGAAAGAAGAACTGAAGCCTCTTCTCGTCCTTTGATACGCGGGCTGCCCCAAGGCCACCTCGGGCCTTTCCAGGCCCCTCAAACAGCCGAGAAAACCGGACAACCAACTGCATAATATTGCTCACCAATGCGTTACTCCCTGTTTCGGGTTTGTAGGCTGGAGTTCAGAAAGCAGTCCAACTTAAAATAAGCAAAACCATTTCAGGCAGACCACCTGCTTTCTACCTGACAGGAGGGTGCAGCCAGGTTGGTGTCACAAGCACCCAGTGACAGGACAAGTGGGAAGAGCCTCAGGCTGGCCCAGGGTGGACATCAGGAGGAATTTCTTCAGTGAAGGGCTTGTCAGGCATTGGAAGGAGCTGCCCAGGGAGGTTTGGAGTGCCCATCCCTGGAGGTGTACCGGGAAGGGCTGGATGTTTTTTCCAATCTAAATGATTCTGTGAAACATGTTAGCCACATGGGCATTTAAAGGAGATCTTGACATATCCTGGCAGTTTTGTTTGTTTGAAAATAAGAAGTGAGGGGAAGGAGGGAAGTGAGAGGAGCAGTGTGACAAAATTGCTGTGCCCAAATGGCTGGTGAACACGCTGGTATTAGCTAAACACTTTGAATGCCAAAATGATAATAAGCACCACATTTCTAAAGGATTATGAATCTCAGTACTAAAACCAGCTAGTGTTCACAGAAGTAGTTTGATTTGGGAGCACCTGTGAGCCTGGTTTCTATTTAATTTGATGTTCAAGACTAGGAGCGCAAAACCTGCAAGATGCTCAGTGCAGGAGACTGCTTTGTCTTTCAAGAGCCCTTTTGATGTCCATGGAACAAATTGCACTTCAGGTCAGGTAAACATCTGAAATGTTAGGATTATTGTGACACTTCTTGTTCAGAAGATCTAGAATTGGAATTTCACATTTGGAAATCACTTGTGTGAGCCACTCTGCAGCCAACTGTCAAGGCATCTGAATTTGTTAGAGTGTCCTTTCTCAAATGCTGAACTGCAGACCTTCTGAAAGCAATATCACAAACAGCATTCTTTAAATAGCCATCTAAAATAGTACAATGTTTGGATGTTGGTGAGGTTTTTTATTGGGATTTGTAAGAATTTTCTGTGAATTCTTAGCAATTGACAAGACATCTCTTTTCCTGCTTGGATTCTGGCAGGGCAGTAGTCCATATCAAAGTGCTCTGGCATGCAGGAGAGTGGAAATGGTAGACTGCCTTTTAGATCTTAATTCTGACAGGGATTGTATTTTCCCTTTAGCAAAAAAAAAGAACCAAACCAAAAACGAACCCAACAAAAAAACCAACCAACCAAACAAAAAAAACCCAAAAAAACCCCACATGCACAAAACAGAACAACAAACAAAAGCAAAGCAAAGCAAAAACCGTGCAAACAAACAAACAAAACCAAAACCAACCAACCAACAAAACAAAACTCAACAAAAGCCCCCCCCAAAAAAAAAAAGAAACAAAACCAAACCAAACCAAACCAAACAAAAACCCAAAAAATAAACACCAAAACCAAACCAAATCATACAAAAAACAAAGGGAAAGAAAAAAACAACCAGTAAATAAGCCCAAAATATTCAAAGAAATAGCAAAAGCCACCCTTGCTCACCAAAACCCACAAAGCAACCAAAGAAAACAAAGTAACACAAAACAACAAAGCAAAATATAAACAAATCCACTGAACTTCCTAATATTTCCACAGAACTTTAATAAAAATCAGTCAATATCACTTTTCTAGGAGGAAATGAGACCATGCATAAGGGTTGATCTCATTTCTTTATGAGATCTTTTGGGTCTGTTCTGCCCTGAGAAATGCCCTGCTCAGATTCTCTGCTGCAGTCTGCCACTGAAAAGAAGAATGTTTGATTCTTTTGCTTCTTTTTTATGGTCACCTGGAACTTTGACCTGCATGGCAACAGTGAGGTGCAGGCAGAAAACAAAACAAAACAAAAACACACACACACAAAAATACCCCAAACACTCAAGCTAACAAAACATCCAGGCTCTTGCCAAATTTGTTCAGAGAGATAAAAACCAATTTCATTAGCAAAAGTGCTTAATATACTACTAGAAGAGGAATGCAGGCATTTTCAGTCACTCATTATAGAAGCAGCAAGAACTGGAGGTAGAATCAAGCAATTATTGACAGTAATATCCAGAAAGAAGGTTTTTGGTATCTAGAAAATCTGTGTCACTCGCTTTTGGTTTTTGTTTTTTAAGGTTCATCACATAGAGCCAGGTGTAATCCAATCACAACCTCCACTGCCTAATTTTTAATTTTCTTCATGGCAGAGCTGAGTGAAATCACTTATCTTTGGTATATCAGAAGTATCTCACCTCTTGGGCAATATCTGAATATTTGATACAGACTGATGGGCAATGGGGTTTAAAGAGTGGGCAGCAGAAAGATTAGATAAATCACCTATGAGGAGTTCAGTTATAGACCTCATACAGTTTTTGTGGGATTTTTTGTAGTTTTGCAGGTTTTTTGTTGTTTTAGGTTTTTGTTGTTGGGTTTGTTTTTGTTTTAGGTTGTTGTTGTTAGGTTTGTTTTTTGGGTTTGTTTGTCTTGGTTTTGGGATGGCCATAAACAGAGGTGGTTTCTGGTTCCACACACCCTTTTTATTAGTCTGTGTTTGGTTCTGTTTACTTGATTGGAGCTGCAGCAGGAGCAGGGCTTTGTAACAAATAAAAGCCACCAAAAAACCCACCAAAACCAAAGAGAAACAAAAAAAAAACCCAGTTCCCCCCAAAAAAATCTAACCCCCCCAAAAAAACAACAACAACAACAAAACCACTAAACAATCAAAAAAAAAAACCACCAAAAACCACACAACAAACAAGCATACAAACCAAAAACCCACATCAGAATCAATAATCTTTAGACCTGATTTATTAGAAAGTACCTGATTTCTATGGGACCAGGTATCAGGTGGATTGATGAACGAGTGGATGACTGTGAAGAGGTACTGATAATTTTCCTGTTAAAAATAGAAGCAGTGCAAGACCTCAGGAAATAAAAGTTCATGGAAGATACATCTCATGCTGCTGAATAGATTAGCATTTCCAGAAATGCTTACAACTGCAATCTACAACCAGTGATTCTGAAGATAAATACAGAGGTCTCTAGCAGTGATAAATGCAATGCCTTTCATGGTTTTGTTTACTTTTAAGCACTTTGATCCCAGTTTTTAATCTATTTTCATGCTAATATGTTTTATCTAGGAAGACCGGTTGTTTTCATTTCACTCCTGACAATGAAACTTACCAAATTTACTTCATGTTTAAGTTTTATGTATTCATCCATAGCAAGTTTCAATAGAGCTGTAGTGGAGGGCAATAGTGCCTGGCTTTGATCTATAATAACTCAAGATGGTTTCTATTGTGATGCCTTGAAGATTGCTTTCAATAGTTGAGCTTTCCAGACAGTGTTGTCAGCCTTCCTTGGCAGCTGCTGAAAGGAAAATATTCATATCACATTGTCTTCCTTTCAGTCACCTACCAGGGTAGGTGAATAAAGAAGAAACAGGTTGAAAAATGCAGAAATTGTTGTTTGAGCTGACTTTTCTTGAACTTTACGAAATATACTGGTGCTTCAAATGCAGCTTTCATAACCAAAATAATTTTATTTCTGAATAACATAGGAGGAGAATTCAGCAAATACCTTTGTCTAGCGTAATAAATGTCTGCTTCCTTTTGGGCTTTATTTTTGCACAACAAAAGCAGGGGATAAATGCTTTTTTTATTGATTTCTCCAAATTTTCTTGCATACCCCTTGCATATTTGGTTTCAAGCAAGACTAGAAGGAGCCATTTACAGCAATTTCTGGGTTAGTAACCTGACATTCCGAAACACCGCTGAGACATAATTGATATGCTACTAGAATACACTAAAAGGCTCGAGTGTTTCTGGATGCTTCTTAAAAATAATAGCTTTAAACTGCATAGCAAGAAAGCTGTAGCAGGTAGGTAATGAGGGGAAAATCATAAAAAGGCTGTACACAAATGGAAAGACAAACACTACCAACCAAGGCTGAAATAAAAAAAAAAAAAAAAAAAAAAAGGTCTGGCTAAAAAGTAAAGAGCTAATCAGAAACATATGAGAAATAGAAAAATGTGGTTTAAACATTGCTGGATTGAAAACGAGACAGGAAATTGGAGGAAAGGGTAGAAGGAATACTATGAGGACATTAAACCCTAAGAAATTGTCTTAAAAAATTGTGCTTCAATTAATGGATAAAAACAACTCAAATGCTGCTGCTGTTGACAATATCGAGCTGGAGCAACACCATGGAGTTAATGGATTTAATTTGGGCTGGCAGCAGCGTGGGGCAGGTACCCTTTGGATTTAAATGGATTCTGCTGATCTCGTTAGAAGCTGTTGTGTAACAGCTCATGGCCCGGCACCAGCGCTCTGATCCAGCTCCCTGGAAGAGTTTCTTTGCTTCCAACTTTGCTGGGAGATTCATTGGTCCTTAATCCTGCAGGGGTGCCAAGTGTTGTGCAAACAGTGCTTTTATCATCCAGGATGTTCAGTCTTGGGCACTCCTTGAATTTAAGACAGCTCAGCACAGCAGCGGCTGTATCCTGGCACCAAACAGAACATCTTTTGGGGCAAAAAAGCTGAATTTAGGGCAAGGGTGATGTCCTAGCCTCAAGGTGGTGACTAACTGTGGGTGTAACTGCCTCGTGGTCTGGGACAGCTCACTGGAAAATGAATATTCAGAGTTAGTTTGAGGTCAAGATATCAAAGCATGGAAATGGCATCAATTAAAATGTTTGTAGGTTCCAGCAATACAGAGGAGTGCACAGACAATAATTTGATTTTGGGAAAGGGAGGGATCAGCACCTATTAAAAAAAAAATATACATATATAAAGATATATATATATATATATATATATATATATATATATATATATATATATATAAAGATATAAATATATATATATATATATATAACACCCTGTACTGCTGCACTCCAATAAATGAAAAGTTCCTCTGGCAAACACCTAACTACAACATACAAAAAAATAACAGGTGATTCCTTTAATGAGGGTCACAAATAGAGGGGGAAAAAGGAACTCCCTAATGAGCCCCTGGGTTGTATTTAATACCTTCATTTGAGAAGAAATACGTTGAAATTCAGACTGGAATTTTATAACCCATTTATCAGTCATTTTAATTGTGGTGTCTTTGTCAAGATCAGGCTGCAGCAACATATTTGTGCACCCACAACAACTCTTTTATATGTTCTGTTGGTGAATAATGAGGCTTCTCTAATCACCTGGTTGTGCTGTAACTACTGTGTTGTTTGTTGCTGGCATAAATTGCTGTACAGCAATGGCAAAAAATAAAAACACTCATAAATTTAGGCTGGGGGCTGAACTGTTGTGCATTTTGTGTTTTGGGTGAAGGGAGAAAGAAAACTGAATGAAGTTAATTCTATTAACACATTTAAAAATAAGCTGAAGAACAGGAAGAAGTAGGAGAGAGGTGGTAATCACAGAAGTATATAAAGAGAACACACATATTCCACTGGCCCAGTGCTAATCCCATACAAATCCATGTAAAGACTTTGTTCTTAATCTGAAAAAACCCCACAGTCCTCTGCTGTGACATCCCATGTTCACAGATGTGGAAAGTGGAAAAGGATCAGTAAACACTGACGTGCATTTATAACTTTATTTGTATCCATCAAACTGTAATCACCTTCCTTCCCTTTTTCCTGTACACTGGATGAAGAAATGAATTAATTTTGTTATTTTATTGTAATAGCTTAATTTTTTTGTGAATATGGATCAATAATATTCATTATCTTCACCCCCTTCTTAGTGTCTTTCCCTACTTTTGGGATTTATTTTATGCTTAGTTCTGCATTGTAAAAATACATTCTCTATGTGCAGACATAGGACTGTGTTAAGTGTCAAAACCAGCAATTGCATGTCAAACATGAAACGATGTGGGCATCCTATTCTAATTAACATGGTTTACATTGTATTTCACTGCTTTACAACCACACCACATTACCTGGATGCAGTTAATAAAGCAAAGCTGCAGGGAAAAAAACAAAAAAACACAAAAACAAACAAACAAACAAATAGAGACCAGTTAGATAACCTCCTTGTGCTTTTTCACCACTATTAAGCCAGAATGGGAGATCAAGTTTGTTTCCAGGTCTGCTGTGGCCTCTGGGATGTGTCTGGGATGTTGAAGGGCAGGTTAATGACTTGGTCTTGTGAGTAGAAGCAGTTATCTTGCACTTCATTCCTCCACATTTTGGTCATCTCATGATGCCAGAGAACAAACTGATTGCTTTGGGAATATTTATCTGTGTTCAGAAGCTGAAACAGATTTGTCTCGCTCAGCAGTCCAGGATCTATGTGTACCAATATTAAAATAACATTTAAGCTCCCTGTTACGATAGAGTATAGTAAAAGTATCTCATTCTTGCTCACTCCAATTGTGAACATCTGTAATTTACTCTTTTCTGTCTGACTTCTTCCTTTTTCATCCTTTCTCAATGACTGTTCTCAGCTCTTCATTTTCAAATGTAGCTCCATAGAAGCAGTGAGGATTTCCAAGCAGCTCTTTTAAGCTTGGTTTACAATGTACAGCAGGTAATAAAAGTCAATTAAAAACCACTGCCAAGAATACCGTTTGTTTGTGCAGTGTGGCCATACTGAGATGAGGTTTTGGCACACATAAACTGTTTCCTTACTTAATATTCTTGTAAACCACCTTGTGGCTGTAACAGTGCGAGGCAGCACCTACAACGTGAGAGCAGCAAATGAATTTATCATATTTACACCTTGGCTTAGGTGTCCTCATGTCAGAAGCTGCTGCTGCTGCATGGATTCTGTGCCCTCAGAGGCTCACAGCTCTTGTAGTGCAGTGTCCATCTGCTCCTCAGGACAGGAGGACAGGGAGCTCCTGGAGCAGCCCCAGAGGAGGAAGGAGGACAGAGGTGATCCAGGGAAGCCTGAGGGAGCTGGAGCTCCTCAGCCTGGAGAGGAGCCCCAGTGAGAGAGGCCTCAGCCCTGCCTGTGCTGGGGTGTCCCAGGGTGTTTCTGTGTCTCTGTATCTCCCTGTGCATTCCATCTGTCCCAGTGTCTCATTTTATTGCAGAAGTCCTATACCTTCTCAATGATTTCTCATGGACATCTCCTTCTTCTTCACAGCACAACCAACAAACTCCAACTCTTTCCTCACCCAGCTAACCCACTCTTTTGTAGCACTCTTCTTCTTATTGGACACAGCTGTGGTCTGTTAAGGGCAGGCCTGTTCCTAATCTTTGGTGGTTAGTACAGCTGCAACTCCTCAGGGGTGAGACTACCTTCTGCACTGTTTTTATTTTCTGACATTCTGTGCCCCCACATCCCTGTCTATCCTGTCCATCCCTGTGTGTCTGTGTGTCCCTGTCTGTCCCTGAATATCCCTGTGTCCCTGTCTGTCCATCCCTGTGTGCAGAGGTCAGAGCAGGCCCAGGCCCAGCCATGGCCCCAGAGCCCCGGGCAGAGCCTGAGCTCAGCCCAGTCTGTCCCTGTCTGTCTGTCCTTGTCCCTGTGTCTGTCCCTATCTGTCCCTGTCTGTTTGTCCCTGTCCCTGTCCCTGTCTGTCTGTCCCTATCTGTCCCTGTCTGTCCCTGTCTGTCCATCCCTGTCTGTCTCTGTCCATCCCTGTGTGTCTCAGGCCCAGCCATGGCCCCAGAGCCCTGGGCAGGGCTGATCCCAGCAATTCCCCCCACAGGAGGCAGAGCCAGCCCTGGGCAGAGCCCACAGGCACTCTGGGGGCTCCAACCTGGGAACATTCCAGAATTCCCTGGGCACAATGCCCTGGGCTCTGGGGTGGCCCTGCTGGAGCAGGGAGGTGACACCTGCTGAGCCACCGTGGGCCCTTCCAAGCTGGCCCAACCTGGGCTCTGCCTGGTGGCTTTAGTTACAATTAACTAAATTAATTTGCAATAAACCTGGTAGATTCATTGTTAAATCATTATTCATTATTTAATTTAAGTTTCATATCTTTTGAGAAAAGTCTGGGAAGAAATCTTGTTTGCAAGTATTTAGCAGAATTTATACAGGGGTCTTTCTAAGCATAAAAGTTTCAAATTTCATTCTGTTTGTGGACAAGTTGGAACAAATGAGGTAAAAAATGCATCTGTCCTTTCCAGAGGAAAGCAAAAATGACCCAGAGGATTTTCATCACTCATCCACAGAGCTTACATGGTACTGCCAGCTGCATTGTCCAAAGCAAACAGAATCAGTTCTTTATTGCAGCTGATAGCTGTAATGCCCTCACTAATTCATATCTCTCACACAAGAGGCTCATCTCTGCAGTGCCTAATTGATATTCTGAATGTGATCAGTAGCATCACCTTCCTGTAAAATCAGAAAGAAAATGATGAAAACTGGCATTTCTTTTGTATCTCTTTAGGTTATGTGTCTTTTTTGACGGGACTTCCTAAAAATCCATGTGACCAAAAAATGTGTGAAATTAATGCAGTAAGACTTGTTAACTGTAATGATGAAAAATTACAGAATATTTTGCTTTATTCTCTTTATGCATAGGATTTGGTGTAATAAAAGAGGGGATTGTGGAAGCTGTCCATGTAGGAAAGCATGTTCAGTGCTGGAATGTGGGTTAAAATGATCCTCTGTAGTGCTGGTGGGTTTTGCAAGGGAATCCCTGGTTGCCTGCACATCCTACGCTCCTTTTATTCCTGCCTGCAGATGGATTTTTGTGGGGATGAGCTGGGTCCATTCCCAGAAAAGCTGAATCCAAGTGGAGGTTCTGATTCTGATCCAGTGCCTGGTTATTGGGATCACATGGAGGGAAGTGATTAAACCTGAAGCAAAATCCACAATTATTATACATTGTAAATATGAAAACCATCATCACTTCAATAGTATTGACATCTCTTGTAAGAACATGTTGCCAAATAAGGTGTTAAGGAGTGGATATCCAAAAATAGAAGTAACTAGAAATCAATGAATACTTTTCAAAGTGTAATGAGAATATGTTTAGAACTTACATTCTACAGTATTTCATTTTGGTGCAGATAGAAGGGTATAATGAAGCATAATCAGAGTTTAAAAACTGTTAATGATGACTTTTTTTAATTGCTCAACTTTCAAATTTGGATTTGCTTAGGATGGGAAAAGATAAATTCACCAGTGCTAAGATTAAAAATTGCCTAGCAACCAGAGAATGAGTACATCTAATGTGCAGAAAACAAAGGAAGAACAAACCACTTTCATTTCCATATATATAAAGTAGGTATAAATATAAAAGTATGAAAATAAATATACATGTGTATGCAAAAATATAGACATACACTCTAGTTCTTCCAAATTGCCAACCTGAAATGCTGTGGATCTTAAAAAAAGAAATTGAAAGACTAAACCAAGATCTAAGATGTGGATTAAAATTGTGAATTTTCATTTAAAAGTAATAAATCCACAGTAAGTGTATGGGTTTTGTTTTAAATTGTCCTCCTTCACTGATGAAATGAAGGTTGAAAGTCGAGAGAAAACAGTCAAGACCAGTAAAAATATGTGCATCTGAAAACTTTTAAGTCTGTAAGGACAAGAAGGAAAGGAGATGTCACCTGTCTAGAAAGGATCACAATCACTTATAACTGTTAATTTTGAAGGATGTGCTAATGATTAAGTTATGTGCATTCATTGTTCCTCTGTGGAAAATGGGATGGGCGATAAATTTGAATATTTATTAACTGAGACATTTCAAGTGAACATAATGATAAAAATCTCCTGATCAGCTTTAAAAGTAAAGGATGAAGAAATTATGGAAATGATGACTGGAAATGGTAAAGCATTTCTTGGAATATCTTCTGAAAATTTTAATAGAACAAAACAAACTATTAGAGAGAGAGTTTAGCCTAATTGCTCTGTCTTAAGTTCTTATTTATTCCTTTTCATAAACTTCTTTCACACCTTAAATGCAAACAGGTACAGAAATGCAGGTTTATTCACCTGAGTTTTAGCAAGTGGCCAAAAAACTGTGTGAACATGAAACTCCACTGTGTTGAGGTGAGCAACAACCACAACCAAAGCAAAGTGTGCAGGGACTGCCTGGGTAATTTTTTTGGCCATCTTTGTTGAGCATGCAGAGAGAAGAGATGTGGGAGGCTGTGTTGGTGGGGACCAGGGTATCTTCATTAAAGGCAATTTTGTTCCCTCTCCCTGGTTCTGCAGGAGGCATCACTGCTGCTGGCTGGGGTTGGGTGCTGGGGGTGCTGTCGCCAGTGCTGTCAGCTGAGCAGGCAGGGGAATATCTCTCTTTTTTTTTTCCTTTGATGAAACACTGTCTCGACTGATGGCAGCTTTCCTCAAATCTGCACAGCAGCCTGCGCATGAAAGATTTCCCACAAGTTGTAAAAATATTCAGAGCCGTGTTATATAACCACGTTCCCCCCTTTAATCATTTTTGATCCATTTTTTACTAATGAAGATGTGAAATGACAGGAATAGTTCATATTCTTTTTTTTCCCTGCAGAGCCTGTTGGCATAGAAATGAACTCTCTGTAACCTATGGAAGAGAGAAGAGTTTACTTTTTAAGCTGTTTTCTGTTTCTACTTGTGTTTCATATTGTCAAACATCAGATGCTTGAAAGGTCTATAACACAGCAGGCTGAAGTGCAGTGACCTGCTGCTCTTTCACATTCAAATTAATAAAGTAGCTCATAGTGTAGACCTTTAGAAAGGCAAGAGATTATACTTCTTTAAGGCAGAAGGGGATTTATTATGATAGAAATTAATCTCTGCAGACATTAGTTTAGGGCTTTATTCTAACTCTTGAAGTAGGGACACACTTTTACAGTATTGTACCGTTAGATTAAATTCAAATCTTAAATCAGCTCTTCATCTTCACCCAGAATTAATGTTTCCACCCAGTCCCAGAGTGGAATTCAAACAGTAATTCTCTGATTAGAATAATCTGATTTTCTTTTTGTAATGCCATCCCAGGTTTCAAGAAATCAGCTGCTGCATCTCTTCAGATTAAGAGACCAGAAAAAGTTAAAATTAGAAAAAAAAATTTACACCTGGTTTTACACGAGCTCATTGCAGCTCTCCACCACAGCTACCTGCTGCACATTAAGTGCACGGAATCTCTTGATCACAGAGGCTTTCAAAAGTAACCCCTGTGATTTTCATGAGACCTGTGATGAAATAATTAATTTTATTCTAATATTTACATTCTCCTCTAGTTTTCTTGTCCAGCAAGTGGACATTTAAAGTTGACATTATTGCTTGATGCATTTTCTAAAACCATTTAGACACTCTGCCAGGAGTGCTCTAGCTAAAAATTTAGCTGAACTTTCTACCTGCATAGTAAGCAAATCAGCCTAGGAAAGAAGCAGAAGGAGGTGGATGAGCTATTGGTATCTAGAAACCTTATTTTTCAAATAATAAGGGAGACAATTTAATTATTCCAACTGTCTTTTTTACCTTAGGAGAAACAAATTAGCTGCCTCACCATTAAATCTGAAGAAACAGCTTACAGATTTCTTAAAAAGAACTGCAGAGCTCATCTGTTTCTATGTTCACACTTTGCATCTCTGCACAGGTGTGTCTTCAACATGATTTATGGCTCTGCTGTGGAGAAATAGGTGTGAACTTGGGCACTGTGCAGATGATTCTGTAAATCAGAAAACTATTAAAGCTCTTTTTCTGAAAACTGATTTTAACATGAGAATGCTACAGGTGGTAAGTACTTTCTCAGTCTTCTTCTGGAGCTTAGGTGCTCTTCTTAGCTTCAGAACTGGTGCTTATTTTTGCTATATCTATACCAGATTTCTCTAGACTGGCTGTTTCCTGGGCTGTTCATTTTTTGGTGCTGCCTGGAGATTTCTCTTTTGAAACAAGTTTTATTCTCGTGAAAGCGAATGGCCATTATTTTTATTTCTTTTGAAAGGGCTTGTAAAATAAGCCATATTTCTGTAGCCACATAGGAAATTGAGCACAATTATGGCTGCTGTTTTAGACAGAAATGATGGCCCTCCTCTTCCCATCAATGGTGGAACGAAAAGTTGAATTTTAAGGCACACACTGTATAGAATACCAGGAAAGAGAATTGTGTCTCCCTAAAAATCTGTGTGTCTAACATCATAAGCTCATATGCCATTCTCTTTGCAGCTACAGCATCAGCACATTTACCTCAGTATCAGCTGCTGTGAATTTCACTGCCTCATTATATAATGTATACTCAATGTGTTCATATTTATATTTAATGCCCATTACATGAAAGAATAAAGAGGGTTGATTTTTTCCATGCACACTTGCTGTTTCACAGAATGTGCTCTATTTTTAAATTATAGAAGGAAACACGGCCTGGACACCAGAATGGTCTTTATTCAATCGCTTCTATCATTACAGTTTTGAAATGTGAATCCACGGGATTTTTTAAGGCAGGTTTCTTTCTTTATCATCCTATCATTGTCTCAAGCAGATGTCTCTCAGAGCAGCAGTTCTGCCAGAAAGCCTAATAGTTATCATTCTAGGTGTTATAGTTGAGGGAAATTGTCTCCATTTCAGGCTAATGATGTTGTGCATGGGGACTGGAATGCTTCTCTCAGGCCTAATTCAGGATACCTTAGCTTTTGCCAGGTATTTCTGCCCCAGAAATCGTAACACTAAATAGTGAATAGCTTTAAGTAGGATTAAATAATTCTTTTTCATGTTTTTAATTTTTTTTTTTCACTGCAAATTAATTAGTGTGTAATAAGGGCAGCTGGCTGGTCTCTCTGCTTTTAGGGTGAGTGCTTTATGAAGGTGCAGGTGGTTGAGGGATGGAACTTCTCCCCCTGCCCATCTCCTTCAGCCTTCACGTCACCAAAGTTGTTTTCATAAACTGTGAATTTCTGTTCCTGACAAGGATTGATGGGCTAACTGTTAACATCACAGAGTGCTGCATTATTTATACACACAAGGGCTGGGCTCCTTCTTTCAGCCTGTCCTCTGCTGTCAAGCAAGGAATTAAACTCCTCACTCAGGAAGCATGCAATATTCCATTTCTGTGGGGTTTTGTGGGATCAAAAATACGTTATATAAAAGTTTAAAGTTCAGTAAAGAGTGGATGTACAACTTCTACTCAACTCCCCACCACTACCTGCTTGTGGAAAGGAGCAGTAGTTGTATATTCAGTATTTGACTGAAAAGCATGTGGCTTAAAAGTAGTTATGTGAACACATGGAAAAGAGTATGATGGACTTGCAGAACAGTTTTTCTCTGAGTGCCTTTAATGGAAAAGGTCCAGGTTCATTGGTTGAGTTGTTCATTATGTGCAAAAAACTTCATATTTCTTAAAGAAAAAATCCTAGGTATTATTACAGAGCAAATATTATCAGCATTTCATTTGAGTTTTGCTGCATAATTTTTCCTGAGTTTGGAGAATTAGGGAAGGTTCTTAATTAAAAATCTAATTTTGAGTTTGCATGGATCTCTTTGATTTTATTATTTTTGTCATGCTTTTTTTTTTTTGTTGTTGTTCTTAACCAGTCTTAGTTCCCAAGCAGTGGATGGACAATTTGCTCAAAGATTAACTTGACTTCAGAATGTTATGAAGAAATGAGATAGGAGCAGAAAAATGACAAAAATAATTTTTAAAATCCCGCGCATTTAGGACCCTTTGGTACTAAATGAAGTCCCAAAGGTTTATGTATTGTCTTCAGACACTTTTACACTTGAGAGGCCATGTAAAGAAAAGCACAAGGTCAGTCAGGATGGGGAAGACAAACATGAATGACTGTTTTCATTCGACATTGAGTCTTACTGGAATCCTTTCAGAATATCTTAATAAAAGTGCAATAGTAATTAGTCTTTAGATTTTCTTTTCAAATAATTTAATTTTCTCCTGGAGTGTTTGTTTAATTTGCAGAAATTTGTCAAATTACACAGTCTGTTACACAAACAGCATCTTGCCAATCACAATGGAAAGCCATCAGCAACAGAGCAGACTCCTGCAATATTTATTGTAAATTATATATTTCCTTTCTTGGGTTTATTTTACTCTTCCATTCACAAAATATCCCAGGTGAAATTATAAAACCAATGTAGTGCTAAAAGCTGTGTCACATTTTAATGGTAGCAAATCCCTTTATCAGTTGTGTTAAGACAAAATGCACCCATATCATCTTTTCTTACTAATAACAGAGCCTTCAAAATCAAATTCTGCTCATCAAACCCAGTGGAATGTATAACAAATTAGATTTCAATATTTCAGTATGAACGTCTTCTCAAGAGGCACAAAAGGAAATTGAGGAAGATTTTGTTGATTCAAAGGTGATATTTATTTTGTTCAGCACCATTTCACAGACAGTAAACTATAAATAACGGAGATAACATTTTACATGATTTTTGAAAATTTAAGTTTCAACATTTGCACAGCCTGGTACCTCCTCTTAAGTAGAATTGTGCAGCTTCTTATTTCTCTGACTGCATCATATTTGATTTTGTACTATGATATTATTTAACCATTGTTGTTTACAGAAGAACTTTTCCTCTTTAATCCTCATTAACATTATGTGAATGAGACAGGATAAGCTGTTTTTTGCTTGGCTTTCTGTTTGTTTAGTTTTGGTTTCATTTGTTGGGTTTTTTTAATTGTATGTTTGGTTGGTTGGTTTTTGTTTGTTTTATTTTCTTTGTTTGTGGTGATTTGTTTTTGTTTTTGGTTTTTTTTTTGTCTTGTTTTTTTAGTTTTTTTGGTTGGTTTTTTTGGGGGGGAACTTTTAGTTACCTGTGCTTTCTTTCTTTTTTTTTTTTTTTAACTCATTCTCTTTAGATGTGTTCTTTATTCACTTTATTTCTGAGATTTCTGTGGTACAATGACATTACAAAAATTACACCACTGACTGACAGGCCAAGGTGGTGGGTCAAAAGAGCAATTAGTGCAGTTATTTCCTGAACATGGAAATAAATGGCTGTTAACAGAGGAGAACATCTGCTTTATTAGTCCCAAACTGCAGGTCGGGTCACTTTATTTCAGGCTGAAAAAGCCAACACGAATTTTCACACAAATTAAAACCACGCAGTTGACTGTCCACACTTTGGTCATTTCAGGAGATTTCAGTTTCTGGAAATATAATGCAACATTTTGTGTGAATTCTGCTTGTCATTCAATGTAGAATTCACAAATTCAAAGAGCATTTTTGTCTTTTTGCCTTTTACGCCAATGGCATTATTGAAATCAGAATGACACCAAATCAGGAAATATGTAGCAAAAATATCCTCTCTCATTTTAATCAGAATATCCATGAGGATTTGCATACTAAGTGTTCCTGCTCCAGATGCAATTTAGTTTATTAATTTAATTAGAGGTATGGGAATACAGTTGTCAGAGGATTCATTTAATAGTAGCTGTTCTTTCACAACCAATTGCCTAATCCCCATAAAGTAATAAACAAGCATCCTTTGCTACCCCAATAATGCAAGAAACGCAGAAAATGAGAAGTCTTGGCTTATTTAAATTCAGTTAGAATATACCATTTACTGTTCTCAAAAATAGCTTTGCTTCTCCATCAGCCGGACAGTCTTTAAGACAAAACAATATCAAGTGCATGACAGCTCTCTGTGTCATGAAGGCACCCTAAAGATGACAAAAAAATTGAATAAAGCTGCAAATAACCCAGCAAACTACTGCACAGCTCCAGTTTTTCTGTGAAACTGCTGCGCAGAGTTCATAAAGGCATTTTCGTGCATCACCTACATTTCTCAAACAATGTTTAGATGTAAATTCTTACACCAAGGATTAATCTGAAATCCACGTGCAAGAAAAGTGTTGAAATCCTGAGCTGTTTGCCAACAATATAATCCAAAACATGCTGTAATTGCTGACATGGTATTGATGACATAAACCAAAATAATTTCCATAAATCTCTTCAATTACATGGAAAAAACCCTGGCAATTTTCAATTAAAAAACCTCACAGAAAACAATGTACTTGTTCTCTAATAATTGTCTACCTGTAGATCGTTCTTTCAGATGCATTTACTGCACAAAATACTGTAAATTTTACATGCTGTGCTGAGCAGCAGAGAGCATAAACCTGTCTTTAAAGATGAAGATTGAGATGGATAATAATATATGTAAATATAAGAGAAACTATCTGGGAAAAACTACCAAATTAAAGCTGGCCAACGCCTAGGGGATATTCTTTAGGATTGCTTCCATTTATCCCAGTGGTGACAGAATGAAATCTGTAGATATCATGAAAGTCTTCAAGTTGGAAAAAATAAATAAATAACCATTTGCTATTGTCTTTTGCAGATGGATTGACTTTAAGACAACCACATTTTATGGGGTGGAAGATTAGGGGTAGATGATTACCTGGAGCTGTGCTGTTAAATAAATACAAAACTGAATCAGCCAAAAGTCATTCAAAGGACATAAGAGTTCGCCCTTTCTTTCTGTACTTAGTTACCAAAAATCTGATGTGGTGAGAGCTTGTGGGTAATTTTTGGTCGCTTTTCCACAAAAAATATTGTTTTCCCTGTGCCCACAGCGGATGTGTGCGACTCCAACCCCTGCCAGAACGGTGGCATCTGCCTGTCAGGGCTCAATGACAACTTCTACTCCTGCGAGTGTCCCCAGGGTTTCACAGATCCCAACTGCTCCAGCCTTGTGGAGGTTGGTAAGTGAAAATTAAATTAAATTGCTGAAATGGCTCCAGTGGCCTGCGGCTGCTCAAGCAGCGATCCTGTCCGTGGTGTTCTGTGTGGTGGTGGTGGTGGTGGTGATGCCTTGTTGGGGCTAAATTAATACAGAGGCCCGAATAGATAAAAATGAAAAGCATTTCTATTTATTGAAGGGCCTTCAGGAACATTTTGGGCAGTCCCAGGGGCTACACCCAAAAATGGACTCATAGGTTTTCACATTGTTATGAGTTTGGTCCATTTGTACATTGGGGGTTAATCTAACAATTCCAGCCTCAGCTAATGAAGTAATTTACCCCAAGTTTGCCCACCCAACTCACTTTTGTTTGCATTTCTGGGCCCTGGGGCAGTGAGGTGCCCTTGGTTGCCAGGCCTGGAGAGGAATTGTTGTGTCTGCCCAGAATGGGACAGCAGCAGCTGACACTGAATGTGGACTTTGGAGTTACACACTAAAGAACTGCAGGGTAGCAAATACATGGAAATTATAAAAGCTAAAATCCCAAGGCATCAATGGGGTCTTCAGGTTGATCATTATTGGGGTTTTTAACTTTATATCTGTGTCATAGCCATCTCTATAACAATTAACAGTTGAAAGCTATGCAATTAAGTTGAAATGGCATCTGCAGAATATAATTACTCAGAAAAGTCCAGTGGTCCACAAAAAACTCCATAATGGACTTCAACATCACCCACATTTTTCAAAGATCAATTCTAGATAATTCTAGGTAATTCTGTGATAATTCTATGTACCCTTCTTCAACCAGCACCCCTCAAATCTTCACTTCTGATAGTTTTATGCCAATGTCTGGAGTAAAGCCTGATTTCTTATACAAATTAAGAGGCAGGACCAGCATAGGAGAAACCCAGAATAACATAAAGTGGTCACTTGCTCGAATTTCAAAATAACTTTCCATTTGGAGGCTCTAATTAACGATGAGTGCGTAGAGCACAAGTCAAATGTGCTGAAATTTTGTGATGTGCACTTGACTCAAAGTAAACCTGAATTTGAGTGGTAGATCCAAAATATCCAGGAGGTCAGGCCTCTGTGTTAAGAAAACTTAAGGACAAAATGAGAATCTGAAGGAAAATGTAGACAGCTCACTGAAAGTTAATTGAGGTCTTGTATTATCCCAAAGAAAGCAAAAAAGATGTTTACAGAGCAAAATGATGGAACTGTCACAGCTGAGCTGAACAATGCAACTGTCCTAAATATGTGTGCATCTCATTTTAAATAATTAATTATTTAATTTAATAAATATTCTTTAAAAAATTACACAAAGTGAACCAAGGTTCACTGTTATGTGGATTATGTCTCTGCCAATGGGTAAAGGGAGAAGAACTTAGTCCAGAAATAAAGCGCTATTCTTTTTATGAGTTTTTTTTTTAATTCCCTTTTATGAAAATGTTGCTACTGCTGTTTTTAGAGTGAATTCCAAGTGTCCACAATGCAATTTTAAGGGAATTTGGATTTAAATTGATTCCTTTTAAGTTAAACTTTCTGCAAAGAAATGGAGCTAGTTCCTGTGGGAGAATGATCAACCTCAGACACCAACTGCAATTTTTTTCTGATTCTACAATGTTGTTGTAGTTGGTTACCACCCAAAATTTAAGTTGCACAAGGAGGTGCTTGTTTTCCACACATGAAGCCAGGAAACACTGCCTCAAATCTTCTTTTCCACTCCTTTTCCATAATTTTATCAGTGCTTGAATTTATTCTACGGATATATGTCATGCTACCCTAAAACAGCATAGACAGGGCTTCACTTCAGGAAAAGTTTGGATTTATTGTGTACTTTGCTGGCAGGAAATTGCATTGCATATGACTGGGAGGATGCCAAACATGACTGAATCTGGAGGAAAAAAATCATATTGTGATAATTGTCACTGTAATTAGCAGATGAGCATTAATAGGGCTTTAAAAAATACACATATACTTAACTGAAATCTTCAAGCACTCCACCAAAAACTCAGTTTGGTAAACAGACTGAAGTATAAGTAAATAACTTGACAATGTGTGGCAATCACAGGACTTACAGAAGCAGGATGCTACATTTCTAGTTTGCAATCCATGGGGAATATCTGCTTGTTAAATAAAGACAACACTTGTTAAATAAAGAATCTATTTCATATTCCTATAGTAACTAAAATCCAGAATGTTAATTCAGTTCTGCTTTTTCTTGTTTGCTACATGTACAGATTCAGTCTAGCCTTGTTAAAACCTTTAAAAATAGATTGTAAAATAATCTTTTATTTTTTAGTAAAATATCATTCTGCTTTCTGTAACCCTGTACATATAAGCCACTGGAAAAAAAAAAGTCATTTCAAGAAAATGATTTGATTTTTTTACTATGAAAACAATGGTGATTAGTGTAAGCTGTTAGTCAGTCAGCTCAATTAATTCAAATACTGAAATGCTTAAAGTAAAATGATGTTATAAGATGTGTCTAGGGGAGCCCCGGAGTGCAAGACCCTGAGTGATCACTTTTACTAAGAGTGTTTATTAGATGTATGAATTAAGAGGGAATGCGAGCAAAGGTTGCTTCTCTTCGGCTTTTTAATGAGTTTTTGCCCAAAAGCTAATCTCTTAATCCCTCATATCTCAAAAAGGCCTTCTTGACAATTTTTCTGTGCAGTGGAAAACACTAAATTAAAAATTAGTGGTTAGGATGTCAGGGGGGTACCATGTAGGAAGAAAAGAGGAGGGTGAGGAAAAAAACCCCAAATACTCAAAAAAACCCCCAACAACAGCAATAAAAAAACAAAACCAAAAACCAAACAAAAACAAACAAACAAACAAACAAAAAAGAACCCCACAAAAACAAAACAAAACAAACTAAAAAAAAAAAAGCAAAAAAAAAGTGAAGGGCGTGTGCCACTGTCTCCCTCAAAAGGGCTGCACAGAAATTTTTTTTAAAAAAAATTCACAAGCAGCTTGGTGTTGTCTGCATCCCCCTCATTAGAGACTTTGTGCAATGGCAGGATGCACTGCTGAACTCGGGCACCTGCTGGGAAGTCATAAATTTTTCAAGGGACATACCTTGAACAGGAGGATTTTCACAGTAAAAGACAACAGGGATTTTACTTAATCATGCATTAATGTGGGTAAATAAAAGGCAGTCCCATTCAGACAGCAAGCCATGAACTATGCAGAGGGAAAAAAAAATAGATGCATACAAGTACCCAGGAAGATCAAACATTTAGGTAGAAGTCTTCCCTAAACAGACCAACAAATACTCCAGACAGTTTGGGAGCTTCATGGATTCTCCAGAATGCAACTTCCTTTATTACCTTAATAGACATAAAATTTAAAGTAACCTTATTGTTATTCATAGTAATACCAATTTCGAGCTAATAAGTTTAACTAATTATGTGTTTTTATAAATTTACCTATGGAAAAATATAACTTTTCTGCCATACTTCTTTTTTTACTGACCCTGTAGCTTTGCGTCTGTCTAAACCAAAATTTATAAAAAATTCTTGTGAGAGTAATTTGCATATTTTAAATTGGTATTCCCGTTCTGACCTTACTCTTTTCTTAATGGCAATCTCACTTTATTTCCTATGTGTATTTATATACCAAACTTGGTTGTGCAAGAAGATTTGAGATGAGGTGGTAGATCTGTAATATCACCATATTTGTGCAGGTTTCTCAGTGCTCTAACAGATTTTAAATATCTGATAAACTGGCAGAGGACAAGATAGAGAGAGGCAGGAAAAATGTGTGTTTTAGTTGTTTTCAGCACAGCACATCCTCCAGCGAGGTGAAAAAGGATTTGGCTAAACAGATAAAAGGTGATTATATCAAACATTCCAAATAGCAGGATGTTTTCCAAAGATAATAAGAACACTATGGTCCAAGTTAACTCTTCAGCAGACTCCTGCCTACATATATGGAAACTAATTTTAACCTAAATTGAAACAAAATATTTTTCGATTAATTGATATTGGCATTGAAATGCATTACAGAGTAGTTGGCAGATTTTACATCTTTTAAATAACTCACAAGTCATTCTCAGGAATCATGTAAAATATCAAAATGCAATAAACAACAACTGTTACAGACAATTAATAGGAGTAATTAATTAATCCTGTTCAGGAAAACTCTTAATGTTCTGCCGGTCAACCTGGTTACTAATTAGCCATGGACAGCACACGAGGGGATCTATAAAATGGCACTGGGGGAGTTTTCTTTGAAATAAAAACTGCTCCTGTTTTGTTTAGTGTGTGCATAAGGGAAAACAAGGGGAGAAACACAACCTTAATGGCAAGAAAAATATTTTTTTCACTTTATTATGCCATAAGGCAAGGAGAGTGTGTTGCATGGGTTGACCATGTTCACATTTGAAATCTGAGCATCTTAAAACTACTTGGTTTTGATCTTCCAAGTCTGAAATTCAATAACTGTCTGAGAGGATAAACTGGTGAACATGTTTAGTTTATTTAAGTGAAAAAAAAAAAAAAAAAACAGATGTCAAATGGGCTGCCAGCATCCTTTTGGAAAGTGTCTGTACCTTTTATGTCAGCTCTCACTGAGAGGATCTCATTATTGAAAAACATGGTGGAAAAAAAAAAAGCCTGCATGCATTTTGGAAGGGTGGAAAGGCAAGTTAATGATCTTATGGTTAATGATCAAGGGGAGCTGGGTTTCAGTGCAGCATGGAGGCTGAGAGAAGGGAGAAGAGTTGAAAGGTGAGCCAGAGATGGCAGTCTCCCATGGCATCTTTATTCCTCCAAGTGATTAAGAAGTGATTGCGGGGCTCCTGGCTTGGCACACTGCAGTTTTCCATAATCACTTCAGTCTTCCCAGTATCCAAAGTAAACTATTTCTTTGACAGCTGCTGTCTCGCAGCCAGAAACGCAGGAATCAAAGCAGTTCTTCCCTTTTCATGCTGTTAAATAAAAATTCAGTAAGATGGATTAGGCCTGGATCTGTGCTCTGATCTGTTTGCTTTGTGGCTTTATTTGCACAACCTAAGTCTCCACTTTTGCTTTCCTGACCCCTGCACTGACAGGACAAGGGCTTCTGAAAAAAATTAGTGCAGATGAAAGTCCTGTCACTCACTTCCTGCCAGTCTTGCAGATTCTTTTCAATGCCATGATTAGAAATGACTGAATGATTTCAAAGATGCTTTTGTAGCCTTTACAATGTGTGTTTTGTCCTTTCTTTAAGGAGGGTTGCTTGCACCACGTGTTGAACATGTGTACTAATGGATTTTCCAAGGTAGCAATAGTGAAATGAATCCACTCTTACCAAAGAATTCCAGTTACTTACTGTCATGTGCATCCAGTATGCAGTTGACATGAAAGTATTCATCTCAGCTGTAAATAAAGTAGCCTGTAATAATGCAAATTACAGCACTGGACCTCCCAAAATCAGAATAGTTGAAGATGTGAGACACTTGTGGAAGTCTGTAGCCTAACCCACCTCTTAATGGACGATCCAAGGGTGCAGGTTTCTCAGGGTCATTTCCAGCTGAGTTTTGAATATTTCCAGAGATGGAGACTTCACAGCTTCTCGTGGCAATCTGTGCCAGAGTTTGATCACCTTCACAGGCCAAAAAACAAAAGCAAGGAAACAAATGGAAAAACCCCAAAAGCCCAAATATATTTAAGTGTAATTTTGTGAAATTTAATTTTTTTCTCATTTGTAATTTCTTCTCCAGGCTTTACTATTTGATTTTAGGGAAATAATCACATGCCTTGGCCTGCTGGCACTCCTGTCCTTAGTGCAACACAGTCCTTTGCAGATTGCCCAGGATACTGGGAAATAGAGTGTGGACTCCAAATTTCAGCACCTATTGTCACTGCTTTGGATGTAGTGCCGCCCAAACTGGCTATATTTATTCCTATATTAGCCAAATTTTTGTAAAGCAACTTATTCACCACTTTTCTTATTGTCAAGAGGAAGACTTTACTACATGACTGTGAATTCTTCAGTGAGCTGTTGTGCTTTTCTCTTGTTACTGATTCCTTATTTCAAAAAAATTGCAAAGTCCATTGTTCTCCTTTTGCTGATATTCCCAAAAACCATTTCAATGGCTCTGTTGGTAACAGAAGATTCACATCAGAGAGGAGGTGGGCCTGTGTTTATTAGAATTCAGCAAGAATAATCAGGTTCCATGGTTAAAGGGTAGTTTCTTCTGGGAAAAGGGCGAGAGAAAGGAGGAGGGAAGAGATTGAAAACGAATTCTTCCTTGCAGGTCTTCAGCATGTTGAGGCATTTCTCAGCACTCTATTCTGAAGCCTAAACCCTAGGGCTTCATGTTTCTGTTACACAGCACAGCAGTGTTTTATGTGGAATTAACTGCAAAACACATTTTTTAAACAGAAATTATCACATAATCAAGATGTTCTCATAGGTTATGGAGCCCTGGTAAAAGCAATCAATATATATTAATAAAAATAATTTGACAAATTAGGTCCTAATATTTAGTTTTTGGGTAGCCTGAAGAGTGCATAATGCACAAAAATCTAAATTGAAAAAATCTAAATTGAATGGTCTGAATGCATGCAAGCAGAATAGCTTGATAAATGGCATTGATTGCAGGGCAGAAAATGTTGTAAGTCATAATTTACAATATTTCTGCCCAAAAAATTGCCTTTGATGCTGATTATTCACAATAAATCCATTGTGAAAATAAGGTTTTGAGTCACAATTTGTGAAGAGTGTGCAAAATTGGGAGTTCACAGAGTCGTAGAATCCCAGGTTGGGAGGGACCTCAAGGATTATCTGGGTGAAGCTTTCTTGGCAAAATCATGGTCCAGGCAGGATGGGCCAGGGCCCTGCCCAGCTGAATCCTAAAAACGTTTAATGCTGGGGAATCCATCCCTTGCCTGGGGAGATGATTCCAGTGGTTGATGGTTGTGGGGAAAGTGATTCCTCTTGTGCCCAGTCAGAGTCCCTTGGAGCCCCCAGCCCTGGTCCTCTCCATGGGCTCCACGCACAAAGGGAGTCTCCCCCTCCTCTGTTGTCACAGACGTCTCATGGAAAATCCTTTCCTTAGGATTGTTCCTCCTGAGAAGCTGAGAGGCCTCAGGAACAAAATGTAAACATTGATTATCTGCTGCTGTGGAATGCAACAGGAGCATCTGGGATTGGGCCATGTTGGATGTTTCTAATTAATGGCCAGTCACAGTCAGCTGGCTCAGACTCTCTGTCTGAGCCATAAACCTTTGTTATCATTCCTTCCTATTCTATTCTTAGCCAGCCTTCTGATGAAATCCTTTCTTCTATTCTTTTAGTATAGTCTAAATACAATATATATTATAAAATAATAAATCAAGGCCTCTGAAACATGGAGTCAGATCCTCGTCTCTCCCCTCACCCTTGCACCCCTGTGACCACAGTCACACTCTGTGGCCACCCCTGAACCAGGGGAGCACGGGGTGAGGTGTCCCCTCATCCTCCTCTCCTCAGGGCTGAGCAAGCCCAGGTTTCTCAGCCTCATCCTCCTCTCCTCAGGGCTGAGCAAGCCCAGGCCTCTCAGCCTCATCCTCCTCTCCTCAGGGCTGAGCAAACCCAGGTCTCTCAGCCTCATCCTCCTCTCCTCAGGGCTGAGCAAGCCCAGGCCTCTCAGCCTCATCCTCCTCTCCTCAGGGCTGAGCAAACCCAGGTCTCTCAGCCTCATCCTCCTCTCCTCAGGGCTGAGCAAGCCCAGGTCTCTCAGCCTTCCTTCCCCCCAGTCAGATTTCCCAGCCCTTGGATCCTCTTTGTGGCCCTTCCCTGCAGCCTCTCAGCCTGGCCAGCTCTGTGGGGCACAGCAGGGAGCACCCCTGGGCACGGGGCTGCAGGAGGGACCCAACAAAAGCTGAGCAGAGTTGGGTGATGACTTCCTCACCTCTAATTTGCCCCTTTTGGTGCCTCTTTGCATGAAGGATCCTGCAATTAATTCCTTCCCCATCTTTGTGTCCCTCTGCTCCTCAATGTCCTTGTGCCTCTTGTCCTGTGGAGATCCAGAGCTGGACACACTACTGCAGATGTGTCCCTTTGCTAAGCAAAGAGAAGGATCACCCACACTCACCTGCTGCCAGTGCTCTTTCAAACACATCCCAGAATGCTGCTGGCACTTGTAAAAAAGGGGCTCAATATTCTGTTGGGTTTCACCAGAATATTTCTTTTATAAAGCGTTTTGTAATACATGACAGACCTTAAAAAGCCTACATGGTACCACTGGTCAATGTGACCATGCACAGTGTTTGTGGGTAGTGAAAATTTTAAAACCTGAATGAGAAATGCTCTGTTGAATGAACTCCATGCTGGAATTAATTTTCCTATTTTTCTGCCTGCAATTTTTTTTTTAATTTGGAGGGTGCAAACTGGCAAGGTCACACACTAGAGGGTAAGCAGTTGCCCACCCTGAAGGAGATTTTATGTATTTTATGCATCTAATTAAAAGGGCAAATGGAAAACATCCAGCCCCTTGTTGGTAGGCCTACTGCTCAGGATGAGACCTTGATAAACAAAGTTTGTGAGCATGGGTTTATTTGCCAAAACACATCCCCAGGCCCTGGTTCAGTTGGAGGGATGAAGGACTCAGCAGTGCATCAGATTTTGGGTTAAAGCTGCAACACTGATGCCAAGATTTTAATTTACAAATACTCAGAAAAGCATGCAAACAGGTCATGGAGGACTGTAACAAACTGTGAGGTGTGGGCTTTCCATCCAGGCGTTATTTAATTGGAAATTCCAAGTGCACAGAGCCTGCTAAAGGCAGGGTGCTGCAGAAACAAGATTTGCACCTGCCTGGGTTGTGTGTACTGGAAGGGAGGCATCTCTGCTGAGCCAGAGCCATTTCCATGAGGTTTTGCCCTGTTTTACTGGGGGAAGAAGAGAAGGGAAAAAAAAAAAGGAAAAAACCAGCGTTTTCCCCAGAAATATGTTGCGTCTATGGCCTTATATATTTTTTAAACCAGCTTCAAAAGAAGCAGGTAGAATAAACCAGTTATGTTTTGTCAGATCTGCCAGTGAAACAGGCTGCACATAAAAACCTGGAGAGCTCATGCTGACAGACAGGGGAAAATTGCTCTTTGGATAGGTGCTCTTAGCATTGTCTGGAAAGAGAAGTGTTCAGATAATTCAACTTTGGTGCGCAGCAGCTGCATCAGGCTGAAACAGCAGAGCACATGACACACCAAGATCTAATGAAATAAATATTCTGGTACACAATATCCTGCACATTTTCACATTCATGAGTGCCTCTGGAGTAGTCCAGAGAACTGCTGACACAGCTGTTGGGCTCCTTCTTGTGATGTTCCATGTCATGTTGACTTTGCTCTTTGGTGTCCCTGTCCTGGTGTTTAAAATGGTTCTCTCACCACTTTAAAATTTACTATTATTATTATTATTATTATTATTATTATTATTATTATTATTATTATTATTATTATTATTATTATTATTGCTACTTTTATTGTTATTGTTATTGCTATAATAATTATATTTTAATATTGTTATCTTTATTACAACATGGAAACAATATCTATCTTATTGTTCCTAAACAATTGTTACTGCCTTTACGACAGCTTTCCTTACCAGATAATTTTTTTAATATATGCCATTATCACTGACAAATAGTACAGGTCTTCAGGTTACTGTCCAGTTCCAGAAAATTAATTATTGCAATATTTTTTGTACTTTTGAAATACACCCCTCATTAGGAATTATTAATTCTTATAGATTAGGGATCACTAAGTATCATCATGATTAGGATTAATTACTATTTAGTTTTGCTAGCAATGGTAGTAGCTTTATTTTCCTGTTCCTTTTGCTTCTTGGCTAATGCAAAGTAAACAGTTTTGGTGGTTTTTAAGAGACCAGACAACATAATTTCTGATAACATTTTGACTCAAGAAATGTTCTTGAAGCACTGCCTCTGTTTGTTTTCCCATTTTATATAATATCGTTTTCTCCTGGATTTTTATGTAGAAGGATGTGACTCAACAGTATGGCAGCAACTTAGTAAAAATAAAAATGCCAGAAGGAAGCTGATTCTTTAGCTGAAAAAGCAAATTGGTCTTTAATGAGATGTTAATTCTGGCATCCTAGGAGATTCAGATTAGAAGATTTTATACTTCTTAGGAAAAAATGATCAGATGGAAAACCTGGTGGTGTTGAACTTAATGCAAGCTCTAAATGGAATTTGGTTCCAGAGTAAAAGAAACACAAATTAAAAGCTGAATATTGGATCCAGAGACAGATGGGCATTATTGTTGTTTTTTCCTTTCCCTCTTTAAGTTTTTTACCAGAATCTTTTTTCCAAAACTAGTTATATAAATGGCTCATTAAGCGGAGCAATGTACATCATATTTTGGCACCACTTTTTCTTACTTTTTTCTCTCCATATATGTTTACTTGTTTTTAAGTAATGAATTAAGGAAATTCATCTTTGCTACTAAAAAATATAGATACAATAGTTCAGCTTTTGTTTTTCTCCATAATAAAAAAAACCCCTTCTTTTTAGAAATAGAAGAACAAGAGTACCCAAATGTTTCTCCTAAGAAATTTAATGTTTCTAACTGGGTAAAATTGCTATTTAGTAGCTCAGACATTTCTTTTCACTGCATAATTCTCTGATCTGATTCCTTTGTATGCTTATTCCTTTTTTTAAAATTTAAAATCTCTGTTAAGTCACTTGCTTAAGGGTCTTTGGTGTTCATCATCCATATGCAAAATTCCCTTAAGCATTTAAAAGACTGTGATCTCTTATTTTTTTTGGGTTTTTTTCAGTTCCAGAATAATAAATTAACTTTTTGAATATTTTAAACTGGAATAGTTAAAACTAGCATTGTCTTGAGCAAATAAATCTTATTTGCTTTAGAGCAAATAAACATTTAGTATATTGAGGATATTGAGCACTGTAGCCCACTACTGCTCTTCTAAAACCTCTACAATTTTAGATGAATATAGAAGAATTATGCTGATATGGATCAGATGAGGCCTTTTAACTTTTTTCAGCAAGGGATTAATTTACTCCAAAAATCACATTTTCCTAAGGGGAATAACTAAGTTATTTAGTTCTTGAATGGTTTGTTGTTCTTTGCTTTTTCTTTATTTTTTTTCCCCCAAATATAAGTGTAATTACAGGAACTCCATAAAAGTCTATGGCTGAATTTTTTTCCTATTAGGCTATAGAATTAGTTCATATTTTATTTTGTTGCAAGGAATAAAAAAACCAGGAGAATTATATAGGAGATAATATAATAAAATATAATAAAAAAATAGGTAGCTATGAAAATTATCAGTCAAAATCACAGGAAGAAACATGACAGAGGGATGTTCACTTTTACTACCCCATTTCAGGATTTTAGTTTCTGTCTGGATTTATTGCTGTTTAGCCAGATGTGCCTCTGCTGTACCTGTTCTTGTCAGGTGTTAATAACAAGGCTGAAATACCCCCACTTTTCCTCCTTCATTTACCCAGTAAATTATCTGGGATGGCTCTTTTGGGGTGAAAAGGCACTTCATGCCACGTGCTCATCTTTTTGTGCATTCATGGGTGATGAGGATAATGAGGACTTGAGTGAAATCCTGACTGTTTGAAGCATATGAATAATTCAAATTATAGATACTGATTTTGAGAGGGTTTTTTTTTTCAGGTTGTATCACAGGTGTACAGCTTTCTCCTACTTGATGATGCTATAAATTAATGATTAATAATAATTAATTTATATTTATGTTATATTAATGACCAGAATTATTAAGGCATGAGGTTTCATGCTGAATTATGGTTGCAGAGCTAGTATTTCACGTGCATTACTTGAGCGGAACACCTGCTTGAGAAACTAACATTGTAGAGTCAATATATTATTTCCTATGTTTAAAGAAATTAATCAATGAGATTGAAATTAATGTTTCAGCTGCTCCCCCGTGGCTATATCTGTAATATTAGAATGCTAATTTGAGGCACAAACTCTCAGGTTATCAATACCATCTTCACTTTGAAACATGCACAGGAATGGCAACACTCTACATCAGGGAATTACGAAGTCTGGAAAATTGAAAAGGTTGACTTGGACCTGACCTAAATTTTTTGTCCCTGAAATTAGGAAAGAGTGAGGTAGAATTCATGACCGTCACGATTTGGCAAAATCACACTTCAGCTTCCTTGGTATTTATGATTCTGTTCAGTTTATGTGTCACTTCATGCATAATTGGTGCAAATATATGTAGTTCCACTCTTCTGATCTATGCTTTTGACAGATATCTAATTCCAATCTTCATGAAGGCATGCAAGGTTTTAATTTTTTTTTTTTTCTTTCAGATGGATGGGTATGAGACATGCATATACAATCTGCTTTGTTTGCCTGTCCATATCCACAGTACTCTGAGCATAGCATCGCAGAATAATTTGGGTTTGGAGGGACCTGAAATCCCACCCAGTGCCATGGCAGGGACACCTCCCACTGTCCCAGTGTCCAGCCTGGCCTTGGGCACTGCCAGGGATGCTCTGGGCACCCTGTGCCAGGGCCTGTCCACCCTCACAGGGGAGAAATTCCTCCCAATATCTGGTCCAAACCTCCTCTCTGTCGGTTTGAAGCCATTCCCTGTGCCCTGTGCCTCCAGCCCTTGTCAATTGTCTCTCTCCATCTTTCTCATTGGTTCCTCCAGGCCCTGCAAGTCCACACTGAGGTCACCCCAAATCCTCCTCTCCAGGCTGAACGATCCAAATTCTCCCAGCCTTAGTGATGCCCTGCAATCACCTCCTAACAGACTAACAGAAATGGTCAAAATGTCCTGGAATATTTAGTTTTGCCACCTTCTGCATTGATAGCAGGACATAAAAGCTCAGACTCCAAATCCTCATTGAGATGCTTCACATATTGCATTTCCATTCACAGACAATTCTTCCTGGCCCTTTCCCTTTGTATCCACACAAACATAGGTTATTGCAGAAAGATGTGTCCTCTGGGTAAAGCAATTTTTTGCTGCCTTTATCCAGCAAAAAAGATCACAGAAAGGAGTTCAGGGCTTGCAGATATTTATCCTGCATAGGATCCCACACTCTAGAAGACAGGTTGGGAGTGATGTGCATGTGGATTCAGAGTTTCAGAGGGGAGTCCAAGATAGATATCTGTAAATTCCAGAGTCTTTTCTCTAAATCCCAGCCAGTATTTTTTGTAGCTCCTCATGGCTTTGAACAGCAATAATTATTTGGCTTCTGCTGACTCTGTTTGCTCAACTGGTCCTTCTAAATGCAGGTGTAGGGAAAACTGGGAAGGAAAGAACAACTGCTGCTGTGGCAACTGCCTTGGAAGGAAGAGGAAGGAAAAGTTATTTATCCTTCTAAACATACTTAAGTGTTTTCATGTAGTCTGATGTGTTTCACAATGCAGACAGAAACAGGGCAGAAAAAAAATTCTCATTTGTTGGTGATGCCTTTGTCTCATTTTCAACATAGACTGGAAACAGCTTCAGCTTCAAATGCAAATTTAAAGTCAAATGAATTGGTTATGAATGAACATTCAATATCCATTATAAAACCAAACCAACAACAGCAAAACAAACATCAACAAAAAGAAAAAAGCAAGAAGAAAAAACAGTATGTCAGTCCCCAGACTGTCAGATATATTGTTGCAAAAGCCATCAATGGGGAGGTGACAAGAAATTATGTACCTGAAGAAAGGGTAGCATGTGATTAGAAATATGCTGAAGAACTGAGATGTTTTATGTCCATTTATTCTCCAACATGATACTAACATATCATTATGTTGTCCATATTGTCATTAAAAACATTTCTTGTTTCCTAATTTATTCAGCACTTGCAGTTACTAGAGCTTTAGAAAGGGTGCAAAGTTCAGCTCCAACATTTAACAAAGATGAAAATTATATTCTCAGTGAGAACCTAGGGTGAGCATTGTGGGACTCAGCAGAATATACTTGTCCAAGTATTAATGGTGATTAAAAGACATCATAAAACATTGCCACACCATTTTCAGATTTTCCAAACCATGTTTTGAGATTAGTTCTGCACACAAAAACCATGCTCTTGTGGCAGGTGTGTTTTTCTCCTACATTAACCAGCTTTCTCCTGTTGGCACAGTACAAACTGAAAATATTCCTGCTGTGACAAGGAGGAGTTTTCATCATTATTAAAGATTATTGAAGATTCTTAACTACTTAGATACACCTGAGAAAAAGTTCTGAGAAGTTTTTACAGCCCTGTGTTCGCACAAGATCTGCATTTGCATGGGCAGTGATGACATCAAGGCTGGCAACAGAACCCTGGTTGTGGATAAAGACTTAAAACCCTGAGAACCTAGTAAGAAAAATATTTTTAAGGGCTAAATCTCAGTGTATTATATTACCATTCTCTAGAAATATAAAGAATCCAGTTCATATCAAGTATCCAGTTCTGTCAAACCCAATTTGAATTGACAGTAAATCAAAGAAAAATCACTTTTTGAAGCTGTCTTGGTTTTTCTCCATGTGTTAAATAAGATGAGGGCTGTAAGGGTGTGAAATAACATGAAGACAGATGTATGCCAACATATTCAAGTACAAATGTAATCTTGCTGCAATTGAGAGAGAGAAGCATGTCTTGATTAAAAATTCCTATTACTTTCCTCTCCTTCTCAGGCAGGTCAACTTTTTAATCATCAGCTATATTATTCATTATGAACAGCCTAATGAGGCCAGAATTTGGTCCTTTAAGATTAATTTTTGCAGATAGGAAAACTGCGCTGTCAGTGTCATTTGATTTATTCAAAAATATGACTGAATGGGCTGTAATTTATAAGGGGAACGATGACAGTCATAAAAAGAAAATATTTAATTTCAGCTTCTGCTTTTCCTGGCATGAAATAAGAAACATCTGCAGTAGTCATTAGCTTGTAGCTGAACAATACATTAGCCTAAGTCAGCAACAAAAGTGAGCAGTGGATTAACTTTGTCCTCACTGGTGGCGACTTTGGGATCAGTTTTATTTATATTAGAACAACAGATCCTGACCAATGTAGCATGAACAAAATAAATAATTATATCAGTCTGAATATGGTGGTGGATGCCCCTGAAACACCCGTGCCTTCATCACTTGCCCTCTCAGGTGGGAGGAAACCTGAGCAGTTTAAAATAATCAGTAACTCAAAATAAAATAGATTAATTGTGGTTCAAGCATTGCAATGAAAAATAAGTGAATGTCCAAAGACCAGGAAACAAAAAATTTACTAAAATAAGTAATGTAAATATTAAACTAGCAGACTGTGAATCTTGATGCTGAGTAGAACTGGGATGTGTCAAGCATTTCTGTCATGTATCTTACAGTAAAATATAGGAAAAATTAATATTACACAGGTTTTGTCTGGTCTGGCTGAAATCAAACTGGTGGCAATACTTTAGGAGAAATACATGACCCTTGTTTAGGAAAAGTACATATTAAAAATACCATAATCTGGCTAATCAGCTTTGAATTAAATGTCTTTTTTAATATCATTTCATTTGCCACTGAAGTTAATTTCATACTCTGTAACAGGTAGTGTTGCATCTACATTTCTCATGAAATGCGTTCATTCAAAAATGGCCCACAGTAGCTGCACTCTTCTGCTTTGACTTGGCAGCCTTAAAATCTAGATTTTCTGTGCTGAAAGCACTTGGCTTGGTGTGACAGTTCTGCTTGGAGCCTGAGAACTCCACAGGTTGAGTAGAGGAGGAGACAGGACTTGTGGGTGACACTATAAATCTACTTTATTTGCATTTTTACAGCCTTCACAACCATATCTGGATAGGAGAGAGACAATTTAGCAACATAAACATAGAAAAAAAAAATTTTCTTCCCATAGTTTGCCGGTGTGTGGTACCCAAATCACAGTGGCAACACCCTGTCTGGTGAGAACTGGAGCAGCAGAGAGGATGTGATTGTTAGAAAACCAGAGTGCAGCACAGTGAAACATAGCAGTGATGGCCTGCCTGGTGAGAACAAAGTGATGAAGGCAGACTGATTAAAAGGAATCAAACAGCCTGGCAAAGCAGCTGAGCAGCACTGTGGCAATTTTTGGTGGTTCTTTTTTTGGTTGTTTTTTTTTTTTTTTTTTTTTTGTGGCAGGAAGACAATTATGAATTTGACTCTATGATTTTAGAAGGGTAATTTATTATTTTGTTGTATTATATTAAATATTATATTATATTATATTATATTATATTATATTATATTACATTATATTATATTATATTATATTATACTATACTATGCTATACTATATTATACTCTACTATACTATATTATATTACACTATACCATATTATATTATACTATACTATATTATATTATATATTATATTATATTACATTACACTATATTATATATTGTGCTATATTACATTATATTATGTTATATTGAAACTACACTAAAAATTAGAGACAGGGTACTTACAGAAGGTTTAACAAGATACTAATGAAAAACTCGTGGATGTTTCTAGAGTTTTGACAAAGTTGGACTGTGATTGGTTATTAAGTAAAAGCAATTCACATGTTGGATAAAAAATTTTGAAACTACATTCTAAAGCAGCAAACACAGGAGAAGCAAATGAGATAATATTATTTTTTCTCTCTTTCTGAGGCTTCTCAGCCTCCCAGAAGAAGAAATCCTGGCAAAGGGATTTTTCCAGAGTATATGACAGTGACACAGCATCACAAGTCAGGGAGAGGGAAGTGACTGCACAGCTTGAGAGAAACTTCAGTGAAATTGAGGTTTTTTCTCAGTTTAATGGGTTCTGTAGGACTATATCAGCTGCAGGACCACACATTTCCACTGTTTGGGAACAGAGAAAATTTCCTCTCAGATTGGAGAAAGGTTACCAAATTCTTTGGCAGAGAAGCTGAGTGTGCATTCACAGAGACTAGAACAAATAAAAAATGTAAAAAATAGTCTGTGTGTCCTTTAACATTTCTAACAGGTGTTCAAGGCCCATTATTCACTGGTTTATAAGCTGAGTACAGTTGCATTTGTGGCTGTCTGTGAGGATTCATCCAACATTCTGCTCCAACATCAGGAGCAGAGCGAGCCATGATCAGGAGATGCAGGATGACCTCTGTAAATCACAGCGTGCCATCACACCCAAAAACTGCTGCCTGCAGCACAGAGAGCCATCCCCAAGCCTGGCTTTCCCCAGGAAGCTTACAAATAGGATAAATCCAGGAAGAACAGGGGATTTAGACAAGGGATTTTGATAAGGTGAGAGAAGCTCTGCTCTAGAAGTAGCTGGGAAATGGCATTGTTTACATTATGAGTATTTCAGGGTTTTTTTGCTGTTTATTTATTTATTTATTTATTTATTTATTTATTTTATTTCCCCTGTTCCTTTACCTGAGTGCCACTGTGGCACAATCTGCAGTTACAACTTCATCTAGAAATGTCACTTCTTGTTTTGGGGTGAGCATCAACAATTAAACAAGCAGCACACAAGAACAGCTTTTCAGAGCACTGGATTTATTTTCTATATATATAGTGCTCAGGTGCTTTTCTATTTATGTTTTCATCAACCATGTAACAGAACACTCTAACCCTTACATCTGATTATTTCTGCTGTTTCTGGTTCTGGTAACATTTCTCTTGATTTTCGCTTTCTCTGATATTTTAAAGCCTTTGTTGAAATGTAGACACAGGAGCTGGAAAACAACCCAAATCTGTTTTAAAACCATTAGGAGTTACCACACTAATTTTATGTGTTTACTTTTTTTTTTTTTTAAGATGTTTTATATCTCAATGTTCAGGAATCTCACTGACTGCAAAATTTATTCTTATTATTGAGAAAGAATGGGTGAGATGATGGAAAAAGGATGGTATACAGAACAGAAGCAGGATTTGTATCAAAAATAGTGTGGCCAGGGAGGTGACAAGGTGGGGTTAAGTCACAGATTGGTCTCAATCATCTTGGAAGTCTTTTCCAACCTAAATGCTTTTGTGATACTACAATTATTTCATCAGTGGGCAAATAGGAAATATTTACAATATGAAAGACTACATTTACAAAATAAATTGCTGATGAAAAAGGCATTAAGCAGGAAAAGGTGTTGATCTGGTCTGCAGACATTCAGCAGAACCACTGTCATGTAGGCAACTGGATATTGCAGATATTATTCAAACCCAAATATTAGCAATGGCTGTAATTCAATATAAAACTGGATGAGAAATTGTATATTTTCAGTGCTATTAAGCATTTTCAACACAGTTTAGAAGGTGTTCTTAAACATGGGCGTGCTGTGGGTCCAGATGAATCCTTGAGTTATCATAGCACCAGGTACAAGTGGCACTGTGGTGATGATGTTTGCTCTTGCTGGAAAGAAAAAGAGAAAAAAACAACCTGTGAAAACAAAGTATAAGGTCGTGGCAACTTCCAAGTGTAATTTTATTGCAGAAGTAAGAAATTCTAACTGATTTTCAAGATTTTGATCAGAAAGATTTTTTTTGATCAATAATTCAGATATTTTTTTAGGGAAAAAACAGCATCCCCTACGCCACTATGCGGTGGAGAGCAAGAAAATTGATCAGAAATATTCTTTAAAGGCTTCAAGGTGTCTGAGAAAGGCCAGAGGACTTTTGAACCTGAAGAATAAGGAATATGGAAGGAAAAAAACTTTCTTTTCCTTAAGTTTACTATTCAGGTTTTATGGATAACATGGATACACCATTAACATCTTTCCTCTTTAATGTTCTTAGGGAACAAAAAGCATCTCCTATTTCTTAGCATTTACCAAGTTACTCAATTTGCTGTCAGTTTTAAGTTGCTTGGTAAATCAGGTATAGGACTGAAGAAGAAAAGGAAAGTTCATAAAATTGAGCAGTCCTCTGCCCTGGGGAGAATAGAAGTTTCTGAAGTATTTAAAAAAAAAAAAGCCAAAAAGGAACAACAAAAACAAATCAACCAAAAGACCCCAAAAACCCCAAGACCAAAACCATTAAAAGAAAAAACAAACAAAAGAAATGAAAAATGCCAACAAAAAATAAACAAAAACCCAAACCCAACAAAAACCTCACAAACAAAAACTGACTAAATAAAATAAACTAAAAAAACAAATAAACAAACCCCCCCAAACCCAAACAAGACAAGACCAACCAACCAACGAATACCTCAACCAACAACCAAAAAAACCTCAACAACAAGAAATCACCACCATCAAAAAACACAACAACAAAATGAAAAACCCAACAAAAAACCCCAAAATAAACAAAAGAAAAACAATGCAACAAGCAAACAAAAAAACAAATAGGGAGAAAAAAAACTCTTCTCTTGAGATCTGATTGATGACATTTATGTAGATTCCATAAAGGTCCATAATGGAATCTACATATGGACAAAGGTCCATATTCCATAAATGAATATATAAATGAATATAAATTCCATTAATATAATATAATATAATGTAATATAATATAATATAATATAATATAATATAATATAATATAATATAATATAATATAATATAATATAATATAATTTTGTATTATAATTATATTATGTTATATTTAAACTATACTAAAGAATAGAGAAATACTTACAGAAGGTTTAACAAGATACTAATGAAAAACTCATGGCTGTTTCTGGAGTTTTGACACAGTTGAACTGTGGTTGGTTATTAAGTAAAAATAGATTCCAGCAACTACTGGCCTCCCCCAGCATTTTGGGTCTGCATGTGGAGGGGAGACTGAATATATTTTGGGAAACAGCTGGAAACAACCTCAATAAACCTTTCAGTCACTGAGGTTTGCATTAGTGATGTAAAAATGGCAGCAAAATTTACACGCTCACTTCCTACTGGGAAAGTTTGACCTAATTGCAGAGGAATTAATTATCCTGGAGCTGTAAGCTGGGATTTGGTCCTGGCTAGACTAAACTCTGGTGATTTCAGTAGATATCTGCTTTATAAACAAGCGTGAGGGGGCATTAGGATAATTCTCAGTCTGTGAGGTGGTACAGTAAAAGAAGCACAGCTAGTGAAAAGTAATATAAATATGTATTTAATTGATTTATTCCAGGTCAGCAGGAGACAATAAATTCAGTCAGTAACTTTTGTACTTACAAAAGGCATCTCACCTAAAGAGCTTTGCGTGTTACAGAGAATCAGGAAGAAGACAGATAAATGAAGAAAATCCAGCCAAATATTGGCTGTTTATTTTAGGCAGACACTTTTCTCTGTCAGCTTACGTAGAGTAGGGCATGTAAGTTTGTATATATGTTTTTTGTGTGTTTTTTTAAATCTGTAGTGTGTCATTGTGTCCTTTTAATGCAGAGTCATGGATAAAATTCACTAGGTTAAAACATGGAATATTTATGAAATGCAGCAATTTGTTCAATGGATGAATATTTCATGACTGGTATTTTTTATGTCTGATTTCTTCAATGTACCTTCAACTTAGTCACAACAATCTTTGATGTAGAAAGTGCTTGCAGAGTGCTGTATACAGTAATTAACAGAGACTTTATAATAGGTGGTTTAAGGTAAATTTTAATATTCCAGTGGATTTCATGAAAAGGGATATTTTCTGTTTGGTGAAATCATCAAAAAATTCCTGGTGAAAAAAGGGCAAAAGGGCTTGGTGTGGGAAAAGTAAGTGTTGGGAATTAATTTCTGTCTTTTGCATTTTGTCTTTGTCTTTAATTTAAGCCCTTGTTAGATTTCAGCAACTCCACTGACTTAGTTAAGTCAGTATTTAATGTTAACATTAATAATGCTGTATAAAGTTGAGCAATTGACAATGCAGTAAAACTGCATCTGTTAGCATTTGGATCACCCAGTTCTGAACCTGAACTTTTCCTTGCATGAATATTAACTGGAAAGTGCCACGGGGGCCATGCAAATTATTCATGAGTGCGTGTTAAATTCAGAAGGAATTTTTAACTTTAAAAACAAACACATATCTTTGACCCGAAAACTAACAGAAAGCAGTGCAACCTAAAAAAAAAAAGAAAAATGTTTATGAAAATGTGTTACTTTCATTTTAATTTTTTGAGACAGTGTTTATTGATGCCTAATTTTGAACTTTTTAAAAGTGCTCTAAAATTATTGAGTTTTCTCTTTTTTTTCTCTTGAAAAGATTGAAGTTGAGTTGATTTACTACAAGTATGGAAATTTTCTTGGTTGACCCAGATAAAAAGTTTTCCACTTCTACTTAATATATACTTTTAAAAATATTGTTGGGGAAAGAACCTAAAAAATCAGGAAAACAAACGACAAAAGATTATTTTTCAGGTTTTGTCCTGAACTAAGCAGCTGATGGAGAAAACAAGCTGGTAATTTATTTTTTGTTATTGTATTTAACAGTAATGAAAATCAATCAAATTCCAACCCAGGCTTCCTTTACCATTTGGAGCATCTGCTTCTCATTTTCCCAGATCCCCAGGACGACACACTTAATATATTTACCCATAATATTTGAGATGGAGACTATGGAAGAAGAAAGGAAATCAATCTTTTAAATTTAGCATATTTCAATAACCATAACATCTCAGAATGGTTTAGATTGGGAGGGACCTTAAAGCCTAATCAATTCCACCCCTGCAAAGGCAGGGCCACTTTCCCCTGTGCCAGGATGCTCCAAACCCCATTTAACCTGACCTTGGGCACTGCCAGGGATGCAGGGGCAGCCCCAGCTGCTCTGGACACCCTGTGCCAGGGCCTGCCCACCCTCCCAGCCAGGAATTCTTTCCCAATATCCCATCCAGCCCTGTCTTCTTTCAGCTTGAAGCCATTCCCCCTTGGCCTGGCATCCCAGCTGTCTCTATGCATGCCCCATTTCTTTACACCCTTTTTGTTTTCGACAAGAACACGGCATTACTTGAACCCAGGAGCATGCACCAAAGGTATTGATTTTCATTGTTCTGGCCTGAAATGACCCAAGTTAAAAGCATTTCCAGCATTTCCAGTGCCAAGGAGAACAGATTATAATGGAACTCCTTGTTTTCGTGATGGGTTGCAGCAGCACGGGAATGTGTGGAAGGCTTCTAGACTCCATCCAACATCAGCTGGATCATTTCCTTCCAGCAGGGAGAGGTTTTGCCATCTGTTTGCAGAACAGAAGAGAGGAAAATCCAAAATGAAGGGCAGAATTTTAGCTCAGCAATCCAGAGCCTGACAGCTCTTTTTCCTTCTCAGAGTGGGAGGTGCTGGTTAGGAGCAGTTTTGAAGAAAGGGTGCTAAGCACCCCTTGGAAGCCCAAAAACATGCTCTGAAAACGAAAAGATGTGCTCTGAGAAATGTATGGGGAAGTGAGTGAGACACAGAAAAATCCATACGCTCAGGATGAAATAAAAACATCTTAAAAAAAAAATAAAAGGAGAGAAGAACTCAAAATCAATAGCACAACTCCTACACTAATGAAAAGTGAAGGGCATGGAGGAGCACCAGAGTGCTCACTGATGGCTGCTGTGAAAATGTTTCTTTCAGGGGTGAATTCAGAGAGGCTGGTGAAGTGTTGGCTTCCAGTCAACTATTTTATTCACAAGATAAGAGAAAAATCAGTCTAAATGATCTTCCCTTGTTCATGAGAAAAGGCCTTAATTTCTAGTCATTTTCTGAAAAATTAAGAATTATACAGATGAAAAATTAAGAGGAAAAATGCAGCATTTCTGAGAAGAATAAAGGAAACTCATACCAGATGTATTTTTTCTATTTCCCATCACACTCCTTGTGCCTAGTTTGCACCTTGTAAAGTCATGCTCATATGAGAAAGAGGGAAAAAATCACCTTCTTTTACACTTGAGCATGTTTCTTGTTTGGCATTCCTGTTTGTTAAAGTACAGGTGTCAGCAAAGAACTTTGTGTGCTCAGTAAAACCAGTGTAGGACACAGAAATTTTCTCAAATTGGCCAAAGTTTAAAGTAAGCTTCCTTGCCTCTCATATTTTAGGGCAGAACAATAAATTATTTTTGAAGAGCTCTGGCTTCAGCATGGCCTCTGCAGATACCCTTTTGATAAATTGATATATGGATTATTATTACTGTTTTTAACCCCAGATCTGTAGTAATAAATTTTTGAGATCTAGATTAGGGCAGTGTTTTATTGAAACTGGGTATTACTGACACTGTTTTGCTACAGCCTACATCACACATATTTTTAAATGTACATTCTTCAATGCTGAATGACAATAGATTTAGATAGGTATTTAATCTGTTTGTACTGAAGTTGAATATAAACCAAATATTGGCTATAAAGTTTATAGGATCTTCTTTTCTTTTTGCCCAGCCAGAAAAGTTAGAAGTGAGTACTTGTGTTTCTATTATTCTTTAAGCAGTAGGTTCCAGTCTCCAAACTCCACCTGAGCAATGAAAATAGTGTTTTATTCATTTAAAAATACCTTCTTTGCCATCCTTGCACCAGGACTTGATTCTTCTCCCACTCCTGTGCTCATGCCGCGCAGCTTTATGGCGGAGCATTTTCTTTGTTCCTGAATTTACCAAAAAACAATGAAAAGCCCCACACTGAACCAAAGCAACGTGTCTCCCTGCATGGGACCCCTCCAACACCACAGCTCTCACTTTATCTGCCATCTGCTCCTTTGAATTCTCCTCTTGGCACCTTATGCAATTCACAGTTCAGGTTTCCTGTGATGGAAATCGTGTTGTGTTATTAAAGCAGCATGCCAGTCAGGCTGGACAGAGTAACATAGATTTATTTTGAATAAATAGAAGAAAAAAACCAGTTAATTCTTTTGTAGGGCCTATACTGAAGTCAGTTATTCCCACCCAGAACTGCATGCCGCTGGTTCTATGTAGTTTTATTCATTAAGATGTATTTTTTATGAAACTGTGGCTATTGAGTCCTTTTCATCTAATTTAAAACTAAAGATTTTTTAACATTCGTGGCTTAAAACATTGTTTTAAGAGGTGTTGCCCAATCTTAATGGTTTTATGATAAAGTTGGTGTTGGCTTGCTGGTTTTTACACCTCCATTGCCCAGAAAGGATAGCAGCACAATCTTTGCAACTGGTGCATTAGGTAATTTGCCAAAACTCACAAAGTGTTTGGGAAAGCACTGAAAATTGCAGGATTCATATTTGTCCTGAAATTTTAGGGTTTGAAAGTCTCTGGGATTTCCTGTGTACTGATTTAACGTCCCAGTATGTGTTTCCACAAGGCAAAGAGGGCACTCTGGGTGCAATTGCCTGGCAGCAGGCCAGCTCAGGGAAGTTATTTTGGAGTTAAAAATGGCAAATACTGTGACAGAAAGCTCATGCATTAAGATTAGTGAGTGACATTACAGGGCAGAATAGAATTGGTGTTTATTTATCTTAGCTGTTATTTCCTCATCTCTTTGGGGCATTTTTTATGGCCTTTTGAATCCTTTTTTATGCTGCTGGATGTTGTATATTGAATGCTTTCAAGTGTTGTGGTACAGATAAAACACCACACGAAGAGACATAACCCAACCTCCTGTACCAGCCCAGAGCCAGCAAACATTCTGTGAACATCTGAGTGCGCTTTTATTGGGTTTTTTGTTTTCTCCCCCAGGTGGGAGAATAGCCATAAAATAAAAGGTATTATCACCATTATAACTTCGCAGTGTGGTATGTGGTGTTATTTTAAAATTCCGCATTCACATAAGAACAGGTAGTAAAATTTCCCTTAAAACACACAAAACAACCGAGTGAAACAGCTTCAGGCAAGTGACTGAAATATAAAAGGATGAAATTGTTTGGCTTGAAAGGCAAAGCTTTCTGTCTGTGACTGTGGGGATTTCCCAGGTAGGATATTTTGCATCCACAATAACAGATGCTAGCAGGTACCTACTTCTACAACTGTATTTTACAGCCTTTTTTTTAGCATTTTATTTTAAGATTTTTCATTTGTTTCCTGGAGAATGCTCTTTGACGCTTGAAGAAGCAAAGAGTTTTGCACACTGATATGCAGCCTTATCAACTTTTGCCTTTTTGAGTACACTTATTTTTTGGACACCAAAGCGCCAGGGGCACCTTCTCATTACATCTTCTGCTCTTTTGGAAAATTCACATATTCTCAAATCTGCATATGGAATTGTGTGTGTGTGTGTAAAACTGTGATATTTCAGGCCATGGCACACTACTCCTCGTTTCAGAATTACAATTTTCAGTACTGTTGTGCCTTTGGCAGCACTGGAATCCTTGGCAAGAACTGGAGCTGACTAAGAGCTCAAGAATTGCTTTAAAAACTTAATTTCTTTACACTGTTTTCCATAAGAAAGATGATCCTGAGAAATACTAGAGCACTCCCTCCTTGTTCTGGAGAGGTCTAAATGTGAAGGGACCTAAAAAAAAGAATCTTCATCTAATCTTGTCTTCTACAAAATGCAGCATTTCACCTTAATAATTTCTTTTTCATATTTAAACATATTCTCATTCAGCACTGATGACCCTGGTGATTGGTAGAAAAGCACTATCAGTGAAAATGGATTAGATGCCTTTACTGTAATTTTAAGACACTAGTATTCTAGATTTTAATAATACATGGCATTTTGCTCAGACACCCACTTTTCTGTTAGAATTTATTTTTCTTGAAATAAAACAATGAAGAAAGCGTAAGTTTTTTTCATAGATTTTAAGTGCTTAAATCGATGTAAACCTGTGGAAAGTGATACATCTTCTCCACCAAGTGCCAAGGGCCGTTTTTGGGGTTTCTTAATTAATATATTTGTTTTCCATCGAACATCTGTCAGCCAAGCAGAGTTTCATTAGTTCATGGAGAGTTATCTCTGCCATGCTTGGTGAAGGGCCTGGCGTGCTCCTTCTGGCTTGTTTTTTGTTCATTTCTGTTTGTTCTGTTGTTCCTCTTTTATCTGTTTCTTTGGGGCGCTTCTTGTGGTTTCTCAGGTGTTTGTTGTGTTTTGGGTTTAGTTTGTTTTTATTTTCCTTTTTCTCATGAATGAGTGCAAAAGCAGCCTGGCCAGCTGAAACAGGAAGGAAGCAAATGCTGCTCCAAGGGCCTTCAGTGGATGCTGAGTTCTGTCAGATGTGGAGAGAGGGAAGAGACAGGAATCTCAGGCACGTGTGTCCCGTGGAACATCTGCAGCATTTAAATCACTTTCTTAATGACTACAGCTGAGATTTTGGGGAGCCAGTCAGTCTTCCTTGCACACAGGTCCTCTGAGACCCCCGGGATTTGATGCTGAGCAGACTATAATTTAGTTTTGATGCTGCATTCAAAAAAATGTCATTTTCTCTTGGAGCTTACTGTTCCTCTGGATAATTCTGTGAACGTCTTGTACAGATTTTGCATAGGGGTAAATGCATATATATCCAAGTTTATTCCTTTGTATATGAGTCTAACATTTTATTTGAATGTTAAAAAAACCCCTTCACATTAATATAAACTTAACACAAACTTTAATATAATGCAAAGCTAGTGTAATGTGTCATAAGATATAACATAGCATAGCTGGCTGTTACACTGGATCTGCCTAAACCAAGACATTTATGCTTCAAAATTCAGATTTTTTTTTTTTGCCTAGAACTGTCAAAGCTTCTGCCATTGTAACAGAAATAATCAGGAGTCTGGCAGAGATATTCAGATACTTATCCAAGCTTTGCCTTTCTGCATTATCTCTCTTAAGCTAATGTTGGATGACATGTCACCTGGTACAGGCTTTCCAAACCTGCCCATGTCTTCTTGATTATTTTTTTTTTTAATCCCACTTACGTCATGCAGCATTATTCACCTCTAAGAAAAACAAAATTAAGTTTTCCCAAGTGAATATCAGAGTTTTTCTGAAGAAGATAAAATCCAATATCTTTCCCACCATATATCTTATTATATTTTGTCAATGATGCATTAAAAGAGGAAGAAATGCATGGTGAAAAATGCTTTAAAGCTGTAGAACAATTTACAGCTTAAGGTCTTGCAGTGCTGTCATAAGACCATGACTTAGGGATGTCTGTGACTTTTTGGGGGGCTTTATTTTTTTTTGGTTTTGTTTTTTTTGGTTTTTTTGGGGTTTTTTTTTGTTAAATTACTGGCTCCTCTGATGGGGACCCACCACCCACAGCAGTGACTCACCATCCTCTGCCAGCCCATCTGACCCCCTCTCCCCTCCTCTGAAACAAGCAAAGAGCAAATTACACATAATTACCCTGGGGATGAGTCACTATATAAATAGATTTTTTAAAATAACTGAGTGTTTTAAATCACTGCTGATGGGGAAAAAAAATAAAATTAAAAAAAAAAGGTGGTGTAGTGTAGGAAAATTTTGGTGTGGCAATTTGGTGCATTTCCTTAAAAGTGGAAAGCAGAGTGCTGATATTGCATTTGAGGTGGTATGATAAAGCAAAATTAGGTATATTCCTTGAGTACTCAACATCTTACTGAAGGCTGGTTTTTTAAACATGGTTTATGAATCTAATGGGAGGTAAAAATATCCTGTCACAAAAATCAGGAGATTAAGCTAATTTAATTTTTTGTAGAAGTCTGTTTGAATTGTGAACAGGTTCAGAACTGCATTTTCATCTCCATTTTTAATACTCATCTTTAATTTCTGTCTAGGATTAATGCAGTATTGACAAGTAGAATTAGGTCTTTTTGCAAAAGCAGTTCTCACCAACTCTAACTGAGACAGAAAAAGAATACAGTCTATTCCTGGATGAGCTTAAACCAGCAATCAAACAGCCAAAATTAATTAAATAAACAGAAAAGTAACATTATTGGCATAGCCATTTTGGCATCTGATTTATTCAGCTGAGATTCAGCTACCCTGTTTTATTTAGATGTGTACCTAAGTGCAGAGTGGTCCCTCTGAAACAACCATCAGAGTAGCAACAGAATCCAGCTTTGAATTGCTAATGCTGCTATTCATCCTGATAATTAAGTCTCAGAATATTATTCAAATAGCAGTCTGAAGGAAATGGTTACTGGAATAAATATTCCTCGTATAATTGGACAATTTTGTTTAACCAGTTTTAAAGCAGAGTCTCCAGTACTCTGAATTATTTTTCATTCAAGCAGCAGCAGAGCTGGAAGCTAATATGGATTTGGGGCATTTGTAAAATTTTGACTTCCTGCTTTCATGTTCTGTTCTGTCTGTGTAGTTGTCTCTTCCACTGGTACCCTGAGAAATTGCAACCTACTTTATTGACTTAATTTTTAGTTTGTTATTTACTTCAGAGCCTGTTTTTCTAAGATTTAAATATTCTAAACATTTTGGTTTGGGGGCTTCTTGTTTTGTTGTTTTTGTGGGGTTTGGGGGAACGGGGTTCTTTGGCCTTTTTTTGATTGGTTGGTTGCTTTCTTTGGTTTTTGGAGGTTTTTGTGTGTGTCTATAATCAGCTTTCATATTGTTAAATTAATGATTTAGCTGATTAGTTGAAAAGAGTGGGATGGTATTTTTCCCTCTTTTCTTTCATTACCTTGAAGTCCTCTACTACCACAAACACATTTTATTTTAGTTTAAGTAGTTAAAAAACTTGCTAAAGCTTGATGTGATCTTTACATTATGTACACTGCATAATGGATTAGTCTAGTTCCAAAACACACTTTCAAACTTTAAATAAGGAGTTACAGAAGGCAAGGCTCTGCTAAGTACCATGTTTAGGCCACTTTAAGTTATGCCTGACATAATGTTATGGTTTTTTTTCCGTGTAGCTTTCTTCAGGGTTTATTTGAACACCAAACTTTAGAAACAAAAATCACCTGTGCACCTCCAACCACTGTGGTTGGAGACAAGCTGGTTGGCTGGTGCTTGAGAGAGTAATTCATTATTTCCTCTCGATTAGATCTGACAGTCCCCAAAAGGACACCATGCTACTCTGCAATTAGCAATAACTGATGTGTTCAGCACTGGCTGTCACGTACAGTTGCAAGCAGAATATTGTGCTGATTTAACCAAGGCTTATGGCCCTTCTCAATTGCACTTGGTGTCTGTTGACAATTTCTTTGCCAAAAAAAGGGAAGGTCTCCCTGCTCCTCTCCTGGTTTCTCCCTGCGGAATACATGGGGTGATAGCAAAAGTAAAAAATAAAAAAAAAAAAAAGAAAAAAAAAAAAAGTCAATTTACCAAGCGTGGTGGTGGTGTTGTTTGAGGAAATGTTTGGAGTTTTTAGCCATGCCATGTGCAAGCTCTGTCAGGGAGGATCAATGCCTGCCATGGATGAAGGAGTGTTGTCTCTGCTGGTTCTGCAAGAAATCAAAACAGGAGGAGCTCCCATTTCAACTGGCAGCAGGCAGTCGTTAAAAGAGAAAAAGCAAAAGTATGAATTACACGTGTTTAATATCTCTATATCGCATTTATGGAGAGTTCTCTCACTTCTAGGTCCTTTTTACAGCATCCAAGTGAGAAGCACTTGAATTCAGCTTTTACTGTCATCCAAAAGTTTTTCAAGGCTGTGAAGAGACCATTTTTGTGATGCATGTGTGTATAAACCACACTGACTAAAAGAAGAGAAAGAATTAGGTCACTGATGTACTTTAAAAGTTCACTTTTGCTGGGAATATGTCTGTTTCCCTCTTTTGAATGTGAGCGTAATAGATAGTCCAGAGCCATCAGTGCTTTTTGACGGTAACTTAAGGCAATTTAATGGTTATCTGTCAACAAAAGGGAGAGGTGAAGACAGGATTTTTATTGCTTTTCCCAGACAAATAAACATGTGGAATGGGGAGCCCAGTTCCTGTGTGCCTGACAGACAGACAGACAGACAGACAGACACACAACCCACCCCAAAATGGCCACTTTGGCTCCCTAACTGCCCAATTTCAGAATCAGCAATTCCCACCAGGCTGGGAAGAAGCTGAGTGGAACAGAAGGGGTGGAGAATTATGAGAATAAAGTGTCTCGTTATATCTAATTGCTTTTATGTTAAGAAAATGTAAATAATACAACCATTGGCATTACATGAATTTCTTCATTTGTATTTTTTTTTTCTCTTTTTCTCTCTCTCTTTCCCTTCCTTCCTCTTCCCATTCCCTGTCCCTGCCTCCCTCCCCACTCCTGACACCTTTTGGCACAGCCTCCATTGAAGAGGACCCAACGTCAGCAGGTATGAATTATTTACATCACATCTGCATTGTGGCAACCATTTCTTGAGAGCTGCCTTTACTAAAATCATTTTTAGCCTGTTTCATTTTGTGTGTAACTTGGCAAATATCACAGCTGGGATCTATCCTCTTCTGTTGCCCTTTCTTTTTTTTCTCCTTCTCCTCGACTTGGAGTCAGCAGGAAACATAATCCTTCTGTAGCATTTAAAAATATCAGTGGCATGTTCCTTCCTTCTTCCATGCTTAAGCTGGCATGTCAAGCTTCAGGTAACAGAATGATTCAATCAGGAGCTGAAAGAAAAACAAAATCAAATCAGTGATTTTAAATTTTTTTTTAATTTTTTTTTTATGTTAGATTTTTTTCTTGTCTTTGTGCTGGAAAAAACTCAGTCACCTGGATGATGCCCCAAAACTGACATCCTTTAGAGAGCTGGGAACAAGCAGTGAAGGAAAGGAAAAGAAAGGCAGCAGATGCAGAAGCATCGTGCTCAGAGAAAACATTCTCCAAACGATGGCTGGGCTATCTGCTCAGAGAACTTTTATTTCCATTGACAAGCTGCCAAGCAGTGAGAATGGTTACCATCACAGCCATAAAAATTAGTTTAGGAGCTCCCAGAGAGACACAAACGCATCGTGTTTATTTTATTGTGAAGATTAACTATTTCTAATTAATTGGCAATCCATTAGCTGGGGAGTATTTAAAGGAAAAAGAAGACAGTGTACCAGAGAAGGATGCCACTGAGCAGCCTAACATATTTGAAATGGCACTGAGTTGTACAAACTCAGCGAGCTAAAACATCAAATAAATGGGGAATCGCTTTATGGTGGCTTGTTAAAAGAAGGAAAGGCCTCCAGAGGAGCAAAAGAGAAAAGGTGAGGGGAGTGAATGAAGAGAGGAAGATGGCAAGGAAGGATTGAACACTGTTTACAACGCTAACCTACAACTTGGGAGCAATATAAGTAATTAGGATACAGCAGGGAATAATAAATGAAAGGACAGAGAACAAAGCCAAGAGTAGAATGTGAGAGAGTTAAGACTAGAACTGAATACAGAAAGAAGCAAAAGGGAGCTTTAAACATGAATGTAGCAGCAAAATGAGCAGGAAGGAGGACTGGAATAAGAAATAACGCTGCAAAAGAGAGAAAAAAGAGGAATTTGGGGAAAAAATGTAGAGTACTCACACACCCCAATGGACCATGCATTCTAATTAGTAAATATCAACACTTTCAACTCTCCATTTCTTGAGAGATCTGTCAGTCTTGGAGTTTTCATGGAAAGTGTTCTAGCAGAAACCTACTGCAGCCATTCAACAGAAACATTAGAAAAGGATGTGTTTTTACTTAGGAAAGAACAAAACCCCCAGTCTTTTTCCCTTTAGGGAAATGGTTTAAATACTCATATTTTTGTAGAGCATCTCCCAAAGACTTGGCCTCCCTCTTTGAACACCACTGCTGGTTTTGTGAGAGCCCCTGTGATCTGGCCAAGCTACCCAGAAACATCAGCTGAAAACGTTCAAGAGGAGGAAAGTGGAATTTATAACACAGCCATGTGGGCTGCACTACAGATATGATTTATACTAAGAGAAAAATCCATACATAAAGTGCAATCTGACATTAATTTCTAGCTTAAAAACTTTAGAAGCAATGCTAGCTCTTCAGATGCTCCCTAATTTATGATTCCTATTGATTTTGCTGTAAGATATGACCAGATGTTGCTGTTTTGAAAGTACACAGATTAGTTCTGCACTCTTACAGGTTTGTTTTAATACAACTTATTTCTCAGATTTTATTGGCATCTGTAAAACTGTGGGTTCTGCTTAAAGCAGATTCCCTTCCCTCAGGGCAGGAATGCAGCCATGCAGTTGCAGGGCTGCAGAAAAATAAATAGAAACTGCATTCAAAACCTCATGGACTCACCTAGAGCCTTTCAGTGGCATGTGCCTGGTGGGGACAGTTTTATACAATACCAGGTTTTGCTCTTTTCCACAAAAAAAGTGCAGCAATTTTCCGCCAGTTAATGAAATTTATCTAATCATTATCTAATCATAATCAATGCACACAGTATTTTTCCAACAAATGCCTTCACTTGTGAAACAACATGAGGTAGGATAAATTGCATTGAATATTTTTGTGAAGACTTTAAAAATTATTTTGATATTCTATGAAAATTACAAACTGTTAATTGACCTGTGATCAGGACCAAAACTAAAATCTCCTTTCCTGTTTAATCAAAAGGATGAAACACTGTTGTTTCCCATACTCTGCTTTTTGGGATAGGGCCTAGCTGCTCTGACAATGCCATCTGTGAGGAATCTTGTAGAAGCAAAGTTTTAAAATAAAAAATTTTACTTTGAGCATTGTAACCAGTAAAGTGAAGATTAATAATCCTGTAATAATAAGTGCCCTGTAATTATCTCCCTATAGAAATTATATTTCACTGGAGTTCCTTGAGTTTCAGAGTGCTTCAGACTAATTATAAACTCTAATTATAACCCCATGTTTTCACCCAAGTTACTTTACAAGGAAAGATAAAGGAGTTTTTTTCAAGGAGTTTTTCCTCACAGTTTCAACAGTTTTCCTTAGCAATGCTTCTGGGTAAGCATTATTCCAGATCTCTTTTTTCTTCCCAGTTATACCTATGATCTTATGTCCTTATGGACACCTAAACTCTATTTTGAGTCACTTCACCATATTCTTCATTTGTTTTCACATAAAATCTAATAAAACAATTGAATTAAATTATTGTTTAATTAAATAATTATTTAATAGAAGTAGGAAAATCTCAGGAAAATTCTCTCTTTTCCATGTGTTTTTTTCCCATCTATAAGTAACAAGAGTTTTTGAAAGCTGTTTGTTGAGCCAGGAGGAGACTCCTTTGTTGACAAGTATTTTTCAAAGCCTAATGTAGCAAGGAACTCCTGCTGGATGTCCTGCTGTTTGAAGCTTTTCATCCCAAAAATGTTTCCCCATGGTTTTATGGATTCCTCAAGGAGCCTGGAGTAGTTTCTACAATTATTAAAGAGTAATTCTTCCAACACCTGATGAGACAGAGCACAGCAGTTTGTTCACTTGCCTCTACACACTGATTTTGACTGAAGTAATAAATACATCTCCTTTGAGATCACCACTTAACTGGAGCCATTCCTTGCCTCTGCCACTGATTTAATAATAATAATAATAATAATAATAATAATAATAATAATAATAATAATAATAATAATAATAATAATAATAATAATAATAATAATTATTATTATTATTATTATTATTATTATTATTACTATTGCTATTATTATTATTATTACTTTTTAAAAATTATAATGCTTTAGGAAACGTAGCGTTTTCATTTTTGCCTTCCATCTATATAACACGCAAACACATTTAAAGTTTCATGGTAATAAAAGCTCTTTTACAGGGTGAGATCTGCTATTGTCTTTTAAGTTTAGGTGTTGTAGAGATTAAAGATTCACTACATGGCAGGGCCTCCTTCTTCAAAGACATTGCTAAAAAATAATCCCTTCAACAACCTTGTGGCAGAGTATATAAGCTGCATTGAATATTTGTGTATCTAAGAAAAATTATATTACCCTTCCAAAATTCCATGTGAGATCTACCCTGTTCCCTCTTTATTTAGATTTTTTGACTTACATAGAAGTTATTTTAGCATGTTTTTCCTAAAGAAGTAAATAACATAGGGGGAAAAAGAAGTAAATAACACAGGGGGGGAAAAATCACTTTTGAGAAAGAATAAAAGCGGAAAATGCTTTATCAAATGAAAGAGACTTTGGCTGCAAAAATCTGTAGAATTAAGTTTATTTTATTAAAGGAAATAATTGGCATTTTAGCAAATGGAAGAGCACAAGTTCCAGGATGAAAGTTGTACTAGACATAGTAATTACAGTTATCAAAAAGTCATGAGAAATAGAGATCTAAAACTATTAAGAGTTTACCCTTAACTGCTTATCCATTACCCTTACTCTAGAAGCACGGTGTTAAGCAATACCTGAAATATAATTCCAGAATAAAAATCAAAACAGAAGTTACATGCTTTGTTTTGGTTCTGGTAGGAGAACTCCAGGTTTCTCTGGTGCTTGTTTTCTTCCTTGGATCTCATGTGTTTAACTTTTTAAAGAGGGATACCAAAACATCTTGTGTTGTTGTTTGTCTTTTTTTTCACAGAATTTTTAAAAAAAAGATGGTTTACAGAAATAAAATAGATTTTAAAAACCGAAAAATTTAAGGTAATGTAAATTATTTCAGTCAGTAGATATTTTAAAGCTGACTTGCTTGGCACAGCCTTGATGACTCTTAGGAGAATATTTCTGTGCAATTATTGGATCCTCAGAGACATATAGAGTTTAAAAAAAACCCCAAACAACAGAAGGGAACTTGTGCTATAAAAATGTTGTAGAAGAATTAGTTATCTCTATCTAAATATCTTTGCATTTAAAAAGTTACTGGACTGTCATTTTTTATAGATTTAAAACACTAGACATATTAGTATTAACATCCCATGTAGCAGTTGAATATTGCTTTGATATTCAGAATATCAAATTTTCATAGTTTTGATATTTTTTATAACAATATAAAATATTGTAATCAATTTTTCCTTGTCTTTCCATGCTTCATGTCAGAAAATTCTTTTGCCCTTTGGTTGTTGCCCTGCTCATCAGAGAGCAGGTGAGATCCATCTGGTTAAAGTTCTGGGCATTTTGTGTCCTTGGTGCTCAGGGAATGAGGCTAAGAATTGAAATTAAAAATATTTGAGATCATACTGGCATTAATATTTACATGAAAATTATTCTTATATCCTTATATAAAAACTATACCACGTCTCTGTCCTTAAAATACTTAGCTGATGTGGGTTTGAAACTGGGTTTCACAATTTCACAGAAGGGTCTCTCTTCTCCATGAAAATAATGCCCAGAGAGGCCTTATTAAGAGGCATTTATTAATTGGGAAAAAAAGGAAAATTAAAAAAAAAATTAAAAAAAAAGAAAATTTTAAAAAAAGGGGGGGAAAGTGCCTTTTTCAGTGGTTACTATGATTAGATTTGGACCCGGTGATCTTTTTGGTCCCTTCCAACCCAAACCATTCTATGATTTCATAGAATGAAAAGAGAAAAGAGAAACCAAATCAGATTTTTCTGGGTTTTTTTTGTTTTTTGGTTTTTTGGTTTTTTTTCAAGTTCTTGAAATGAAACTTTAAAAATAAAAGCACGACATGTTTAATCTGCTTTCTGTGTCACCCTCGAAGCATCAAGGGTGTGTCTGGTCAAGACTCAAGGACCTCAGTTTCCTGCCCACTGCACAGCAGGACCCGGAGTCGTGGTTTCCACAGAGATTCTGCTGCGGTGTGCAAAGCTCTTCCATTTCACACATTTCAGAGAGGGAAATCATCTCTCAGAATTATTCTAAGGGAAAGGATTTGCCATTCCCCCAGGGACTGTACCACAGATTTACTGTCTTGCTGAACTTGGTTTACGCATTTGTAGCAATTCCTTTTCCTTTTTTCTTCTCCAACTGCATATTTTATTTTTTTTCCAGTGCCTGCAGCTAGCTTGCTAATTACTTTTCCATCTATTCCAAGCAAAATATAGACTAAATCAGAAAATTATGTAAAGGTCATATTGAACCCCATTCTGATGGAAATGAGGCTTATGCAGTAAAAATAGTCCTAGATGCCAGGTGGCACTGAAGGCTATTGGAGCAGCCTGTCATATTTAAAAGCTGGAAATCTTGCATAGGTCAGGAATGAAAATTAATTCGTATTTTTAGCCTATCCCTTAGTGACTGTCCATCCACATATCATAAAAATAACAGTTTGGCAAAATGGCTTGCTTCTTTCCAAGATTGACAAAAAAAGTGAGCTAGGAGTTTGAAATCAGCCTGCAGTGCTGGCAGCTGCCTGAGAAACTCAGACATGGGCATTTTTCTATAACCTGCACAGTTTCAGAGAGTGGGATTTGTGGTGGTTATACAATATTCATCCCAGTGTACGACTACAGTGGGAGATCATACAGTATCCCCTAAACCAGGCACTGATTCCTGTAATGAACTTTTCCTTCCGTCTGCTTTTCCCTTCCTTTCTTGCCTGAATTTTGAGGCAGATGTTTTCCAAGATGAAGCTTTTCATGCCAGGCATCTGCCTCAGACTGATCAAGGCTAGGTTGGATGGAGGTCTGAGAAACCTGGTTTGGTGGAAAATGTCCCTGCCCATGGCAGGGGGTGGCACTGGGCGATATTTAAAGTCTCAACCCAAATTCTATGATTCTATGAGGTCTGTAACAAACAGAGTGGTTTTACACAGGTGCAGCTCTTTCCATCTGGGAAGCAGCATTTCTCAAAAAGAGATTTTGTAGGTGTCTAGTCCTTGCCAGGACAGATGAGAAGAGTAGGACTACTAGTTCTAGCTCTGGGCAGCTAAGACAAGTGAATAATAAACATCCAAATATTATTATTTGGTATTTATTTCTTCATCCTCTGAAGATGAGGAAGGAATGAGAAGATGAACGAGGTACTGTTCTGGTTGCTGTAGGGATCTCAGTGAACCATGTCAGTGGCAGGTGTGCTGGCAATCGGAAGGTGGAATTTGGTGGGAATGTTCATTGAAAGTTGGAGTGGGGATGAAAAAATTTTCTCTGGTCAAATATTTGGATGACCTGTCACTTAAGATTCCCATCCTGCCATTAGATGTGTGGAAAGTGAAATAAAAATAAGCAAATACTAATAAAAGCAAACCAAGCAGAATTAGTGGTTGGTTGAGGATTTAGTAGCAGGTTAACAAGCCAAATGAAAAGGACTCTAATCAAATATAGCATCACAAGGAGTCGTACTTTATGCTTATTTTGGGTTTAAACATCTTATGACCATCTTTAAAGCACTGGATTGACTGTGGAAACATAATACTGAGGAAGAAATTTCACTCCTTTACTGTGCAAATTTAAGTGATTTTTAGTTGTCAGGGCTGTGTATTGCACATCAATTCAGGAGGCAAAAAACATATTGAATAATGATCCGTTTCTAGAAAAGCTGTTCCTGTTCAACAGAAGAAAATTATTAATTAAAATAAATGTAATTAAAAATTATTAGTTCTTACAACCACACCTTTTCAATAACTAATATTTTATTACATCAGAGTGTTAAAAATCCTGAGCTTAAGCAGGTTAGATGGCTGCTAAAGAAAGCACGGAAAGCTCTCTGGCAGGTGGCAAAATATAGAGAGCACGGCTGAACTGAGAGAATTTGGTACTTCTGTTAAAGTCAGCCTCCTCTGAGGCTGATTGTATAATCAGGATCTTGTGTTTTGAGATCTTTAAGTCTGTCATAGCTTGAACGGAAAAAAATATGTTGAAGGAAGATTTGTCCTTGTTATTTTAAAAAACAGTGAAATGTTGCTTGTCACAAACATTGGGCAGGACTAAACAGCCCTCTTTAAACTGTATCACTGAAACAACATAACAGGTAAAATTCAGATGCATTTCTTATCATAAAGAGAATATAAATTGCTTTAGGTGCATGGAAATATCAAGCAAAGGCTTGAATGAGTTCACTCCGACAGGACCATGGGGATTTCTGCACATATACAGCAACTTCTTAGATGATTTCTTGCAGTAACAAATATGTACAACTTCATTCACATCACTTTTACTCATATATTGACTTTTCATATGGCAATCACTCTTTGCAAGAGCCAAGGCCTTCCTGTTTTGTTTTGTCTTAGAAATGTAATAGATTATTTTTATTGTATATTGTTTTGAAGTTTTACTAATGCAATGAAAATGAATTTTACTTTTTTCCACTGGAAATCTTTTAGATAAACTATGCTTTAACCGAGAGCATGAATGTCCTTTATTTGGCTTGACAAAAGCCTAATATGATATGTAGCCTTCACCTGCCTGTGTATGAGTAATCATATATACATTTGTAGTAGTTAAAAAAATTATTTTAAAAACAACTATTTTTTCAGATTTTTCTCTTCTGTTTTTTTTTTCTATTGTCTGCAGTAGTCTTCCTTATAAATAAATGCCATGTGACTTCAAAACAAAATCATGGCAAAACCATTTACATGCAATCTACAGCACTGTAAAGCAATAAAATGCTAAATGACAATTGTCAGAGTGACTGAAGATAAGTAAGAGGCCAAAAGATTTCCCAGTCCAGCTCTTATTCCAGACACAACTTCCACTGGCTGCCATGGGAGTTGTGGCTGTGTGGCAACTGTTGGGATAAAAATAATAATTATGAAATTGCAATATGCCCCAACTATGAACACAGTTGTAATTTTAATTGTAACATGCTCCAATGAATGTCCAGTTTTCTATTACTAAAAATATGCTAGCATGAAATCTACCTTTATATACTTTGAAAGTTATTTGTGTCAAATACCCTGAGAAATGCCTTGGAATTCCTGAAGTTTTATTGGAATGGCTGCAATAGCTACAAAGAAGACACAGCCCAAAACAAAAAAGGTCTGGGTAGAGATTTATGTATTCAATTTTCCTGCAGCACTGTGTTTTAACAAAGCATGAATTAACACTCCACAGTAATATTACAAGTCAGTGTTACAGTTATTCATGAATTTCATTAGTTTCAACTTTTCAACAGAATTTCATCCTGTTCAAACTGCAGAACAGTTTATTTATTAATATACACTAAGGGAAAGAGTGAGAGTATTTCAGTATCTCTCCATGTTGGCCAAAAATGTCTCAATTTTATTTTTTTAATCCAGCCTCCTAAATGACAAAACACTTCTATTACTTTTTTTTTTCCTGCAAAACAGGAACGTTGGGCTTTTCTTTTATTAAACAAAACACAAATCAAACATCCTGCCAGGTGTGTGTTCTGCTCAAACCTCCTCTGAGCAGGAGCAGGGAGAGAAGGTGCAAAGCAATGTGTTTCTCACCAGGTCTTGTTTCCATCTCAAGTTTTTGAAGAGCAACGCAGGCCATACAATATCACATCTTAAGAAATTCAAAATAAGTTTTTTGCCTCAAACTGTTTTAAGTCATGCAGTTGGATGTGTCTGTCAAGCTACCTATGACCCACCTGAGGGTAGACACCAGAAAGGCTCTATGGCTCTGATGTCAGAACATTTTTGCTTTTAAAAAATTTCTTTCATCTATTTGTAGCTCTGTAAAGTATCATTGCATAATTCTACAGTTTCTTCAGAGGGAGGCCAAAACAAGGTGGGGGGATTACCACATTGTATGTTCTTCTAACTGGGGATTCTCATCAATTATGTTACTTTGATAAACGGATAAAAGTGTCAAAGCCCTGTATCACATGTGCTTTTGGCCATAAGTGCACCTGGATGACCTTGAATAAACAGTGACATCTTTTTATCACTTCAATCTTGGTTTGCTCTTTTAGGGGCTATAAGGCAAGATCTCCAGTGGAGGCGTGCCATGCCATTCCCTAAAGGAATAAATTATTTCCCTAGAGAGTGCTGCAGCTCAAGCCCCAACCCTGGAAGGCAAAATTTACCTGTGCTGAGAGCTGTGCTTGAACTCCTTATCACAAACTATTTACATTACTATTAAACACAAGCAGGAATTTCAATTTAAAGCATTAAAGCTTGTCAGAAAACACCAACCTGCAGTATTGCTGTGCAGGGCTTACTGCCATTAGCCACCCAAAAATAAGTCAGTGCTTCCATCCAGGTGCAACTGGCTTCACGTGAACCACATTAATCACAAGCAATTAATTTGAATTTGCGCTGTGGAAGTAGCTGGTGCAAAGGAAGCAGATCTCAAGAGATCCTGCATGTGTATGTTCCAAACTGAAGGCTCGTGAACGCAAACACAGGCTGTGATTTTAAGCTGGGATTCTCAATCAGTGTAGGTTTCTGGGTTGACAAAAAACCAATGTTTTTTGGAGAAAAAAGAGAAATGATTTCCTAGCTGGATTGTCTAGCTAGGAAAGGAAAAAGAGTTGGAGAATAGTGACAGAATCTGGAATTCAATAGGATTTAAGGTTTTTTACATGGAAATAGTAGGATTTGATGGCAGCTTGGGAAAAAAAGTGGAAGAGAAAAGGATATATTTCCTCTGTCCTATATCCTCAGGGAAATAAGTGACTGGAGTGTAACTCTTGTCTATTTCCCTTGGTTTCTGCTGTGGACAACTTTATGCCTGTTTGGACTATATATATTTCACATTTAGTGATTCTCTTTCATCACTTTTTAATAATATTTCATGTCCTGAGGATAACCACCCTCTGAGGTTCTCTTCTGCTGTTTCTGTGTCATTAATGCAGCACTAGCAATTAGGATCTGACTCATACAAATATGAACAGCCTAAGTTTAGGCTGTGGCATTTTTTAGTTCCCACTGGAATCCTCAGCAAGAGGACTAACTGGATTTATTCTATTTGCTGTTATAATTAAGGTTCACATAATCTTTGCAGGGTTTTTTTTTTTTTCCATTTTCCAGTTATAGAGGCAAAAAAGGATGAGAAGTCCTCATCATTGGCAGTTTAAAGTGCAGTGAAACAATAAAAATTTACATCTTCATATATGATGACAAGAATTATGATGATAAAAACAACACTGTTGCACAGAAATCCCAATTGAAAGTGAGATTCTGCATTAGGTACCAAACAATATATAGTTTCTTTATTGCTGGGACTGTTTTATTTAAGCCATTATCAGTGCAGTAAACAGAGACATGGATTTGTTCCAATCATGTAGAAAATGGATTTGGAGAGTTTGTTTTAATGCAGAATCTGTACACATTAGCCTTTTCAGGACTGCACCTTTGAGCTAAATCTTCCAGACATCCCAACTGAAATCGAATTTAATATTTCTTTGAATATTTTAGCATTAAAAATTCAAGTCTGCAATCCTTCAGCAAAGTTTTTACAAAATTATTCTCTCTGTTTGCAGAGGGTGGTTTGGTTTTCTGGTTGTTTTTTTTTTTTTTTCCCTGTTTGATGTAAAGCAGACTCAACTGAAACATAAATTTGGAAAATATTTCTAATGTATGTTGGAGAATTTAGTTTTAATGAGACAAAGTAAATCACAAAAGGAGTTTTAGCAAACAAGATGCCACAGCTGGGTCAGAAAGACTGGGAGAAGTCAGTGACAGAGAAAGGATCATCTATGAGAAAAGCAGCAATGATGCTGCCTGAGTGGAAAGTTAAAGAAGGAAGAAGAGGCCTTGGAAATTTGTATTTTCTGTAAACTGATCAGGTGTTCCCTGGGAAGATAAAATCCTCCTGTGAAAGGCGATGCAGAGACGCAGAGCAGGTCTCACTTCAGCACTCACTAAGGAGGTTTGTGGGAGAGCTGGGGGGGGGAAGAATACTGTGGGCATTATCCAAAACCAAATATTTGGGTGGCAAAGGGTACAAAGAGGTAGAAAACAGCATTGAAAATTGGCAAAGAAAGTTCTTAGCCTTGAAAGCTGAGAAATATGAAGAGAAATAATGGAAGACAACTTGGGGAAAATGTCTTGAACACTTTCCCCAGATTTTAGAGTATTTTCATGTCTCACCCTCTGCAAAATCACTAAAGTGCCTGCTACACTCACCGTGCCTTAAATTTGGGTATAATTTGCCATCAAAGGCTTGGGTGTGAAGTTTAGGACTCTTAAGGAAAGTCATTGTATATCCATCAAGTATAAATTGCTCCTTTACAGAAAATATTCTAGCTATTAGCTCAAAAAAGGTTGGGAGATGGCTGGACAATCCAGGTTAATTTTCTTCACTGTAGAAGAATTGTAGAGAATAGAATTGGAGGGAAACGTGCAGAAATGACCCAAAAGCCATTTTGCACTCAGAGGGTGAACTTTATCTTTTTCTGCATCCAGATAGAGACACCTTGATCATTATAATCAACACGCTCCATTTGCCGCATTAAAAACAAGATAAATATTTAATCACAGTGCAATTAAGTCTGGATTTCTGCCATCAGTTTATAATGAATATATAGGCAGATAGAATCTAATACACTACTAATTCACTTACAAGCCAGGCTGAACAGATTTTTTAAAAATTTTTTTCTCCCAATGCTGGTATTTTGGGAATGTTCATGAGATGACAGTGTGTGTCATCTAATTACTTTGTCTGCTTTCATGCATTAACTGGAATAACATGCAGCAATCAGTTTTTGTTATCAATATTCCACATAAACTGTGAATGATGTTCTGCAGTGCCTGTTCTTTTCAGGTTTAAATAACCAAACAAAAAGCAAGGTGTAGGTCAATACAAATTTGTTGATGCAAAGTACATGTGTATCCCAGCAGTGAAATAGAAGCAACAGTAGCAAATTCAGAAAGGAATTTTTAGAAGGATAAGAAGGAGCTGTTGTGGATTGGTTTATTCCCTTTTCTTCTTACTTTACACATATTTGAATGTGTTGGGCAAGGAAGAATTTCTTGTTACATTTTAGAAGCTTTGAAGGATGAGTTCTAAATACAGCTTTATTATGATCATCATTATTAACTGATGATGGTCAGTTTGTCATGGTGCACCAGTATAAATGGAGTTGGGCCTAAAACATTTAGATGTTTATGTATATTTTTAACATAGGATTACTTATAAATGAAAAAAAAAAGATCTTTGAGTGAGAAGGAGCAAATACTGGACTACTTTCAAAGCATTAGTTCATTACTGCTGATGCTTAATACTTTAATACTTTAATACTTTTAATACTTTATTGGCAGAATGAGCACGTTGTCTAGAAGACATTTTCATGATCGCAGTGCCTTCAGAAGGTCGACAGCACATCTGCTGGGAACGTGCTCCTCCAATGTTCCCAAACTCTGCGCTGCAAGGCAGGCACCTGGGGACATCCAAAGTCTTCACAATAATATTGAATTAACAACCAAAGCAGTAAATGTGAGGAAGATCAGAGACCCTCAGAAGCTTTTGTTGTATTCCTGACCTTTTTGTGCAATAAAGCAGATTTCTGCCAGAACCTGTAGGGACATTCCTGATGGATTTGAATGCTCGTCTGCATGTCCCTGTGGAAGATGGTCCCTTTTGAATAGGATTAGGTTATACTTTGGATTTGTGTCTTCTGAAGTGTGAATTGTGCAATCTCACATTTGAAGGGGCAGACCTTTCAAAAATCCATTTTGAGTTTTTAAAAGGGCGATGAGGAAAGAAACAGGTCAATGTACTTATGAAAAAAGGCAGTCTATCATCTGTGTGCATACTGGTGGTGAAATTTTTAAACATGTGAAGAAAACATGTGTGTCACTTAGAAAATTATATCAACTATAAAGACTCAGAAATTGAGCTCATCACAAATATTTGTAAAATATCTTGTGCAGATTTTTGCTCATTTCCACAGCGGGATGGTTCAGCTTTGTGCTCAGGTTGCAGGAGCTGCTGAGCAGAGGCAGGGCAGGGCTGGATTACCTGGATACTGAGCCTGATTCAGTGTGATAATCCTTATTTCCCTCCCCATGGGCAGCTTGTGCCATTCTGCTGGCTCCTGCAGCAAGGAGGCCGATTCTTGCCTTCCCATGAAGGTGAAATAAGTTGTCTGTGACACTGGCTGCCTTTGCACACACTAATTCCAAACCACAGGAGCTCCTGCTAAGTGAGCTCTGTCACTGCTTATTTGGAAGGTTTCACTTTGCTGAGGAAGCACCTAAAGTGTCATGTATTATCCAAACACAGAGGAAATCTTCCAACTTAGGATGTTAAAACTGTGTGAGAGATCTCTGGTGAAGATTTCAATTTATCAGATGAGGAAAAACGCTATGTGACATCCATATAAGGCCAAGAGGAACTTAAGCTGTTGCCAAAAGTCAAGGAGCTGGAGAGTACTTTCCTTTAAAATGAAAAGGAAAATTATTTGATATGTTTTATTAGTTTGATGATAGCTCGCAATATTTGTTTTGATGGGATTTGCAGCTTATTATATCATCAGAATACCATTATCTATTAATCCTACTTCAGTAATATTCCACAAAGTAAATGAAGCAATTAGCTTTGTATCTTTACCTTGATGTATATTAAGGTCAATATCTAATTTAGTGTTTTTCATTAAAGTAATATTACTTCTGCATGAAGAGAAAATGGATTGATACCATCAAACGTGCTAAGATTTTTTTATTTCATTTCACTTAATTTTACTCGTAAAAAAAGTGGTTATTTTGCATGTTTCACTCCACTGGAGTACACATTTTTTTCTTTATTTTCTCCTTATATTTTTCATATTTGTTATTATCACTTACACTTGACTTAGTAAGAAAAAGTGGACTTTGATTTTTTGATCATCTGTTTTAGCATACTTTTGAATTCAGAGAATCCAAGTGTGTGATGAAGATGGCCTGATGTTGATTTCTTGTTTAATGACATCCCCTGTAATTTTTGCTTCCCACCAAACCATCGGCAGATTTTATATTTGGCAAAAACAAATGCTTATGCTGGTTTTCTTAGAGGCAGATGGCTATCACTAAGCTGGTTTCCTTGCTTTCCTGGCTTTATCTTCTCTAGACAAACTCATGGTTTCTCTCAGATATGCAGTTTCCACTGCGGTAAGGCATGATACAAGATTTTATTTTGAATTTTTCGTTGACTCTACTTGTCAAATGAGAAAACAGATAACATGGTTCTGCCTTGAGCCCCTCTGCAGCTCTGCTGAGGATGCATTTATTTGATTCATACCTCTATGAAATCTCAGAGGTTTTAGTAAGAACATCTAAAATTTAAAACCTGCTGCACTTTAAGTTAACTTTCAATATTTTTTTCAAAAACAGCATGGGATTTCAGTTGACTAACAGGATGATGTATTTTGGACTATACTTATTATGTTGGCTGATACCCCTGGAACTGAACAGAGAAGAACTCAAAAGAGCAGCAAAGTGAACAGATCTATTACTTTGAGTGCACAATTAATCTTGCTGACATTATTTTATATGAACGTGGATAAAAATGCCTGGAAACCACACCATTGAATTCCTCTGCTCATTAATATTGATCAAATGTTGTTGTTCTCTTTGTGTTGGAAGCCACTTAAAGATTACCTGTAAAAGTATTACAACACTATTGATTTACAAAGAAACCCAATCAATCCCTGAAGTCCACTGTTTTTGAAAATTAGTTGACATATTCAGTTTGTTATTTTGCTGGTTTGTTTGGGGGGTTTTTGTTGCATTTTTTTTGTTAGTTTTTTTGGGGGGGGGTTGTTTGCCTTTTTTTGTTTTGGTTTTTTTTTTGGTAAAAAATTATATTTGTGGACTTGCTGCTATAGATCTGAGTAACAGACCATATTAATCAGGCCGTCATAGAATTAATTATCCAGAATTTAACACCATGTTGTTTAAAAGCCTAGACATCCCTATGGAAGTTGGCTGGGATGTCTCCTCATGTGCCATCTGTGCCCAGATCTTACACACTGCATTTTTGGTGCTTCAATGGAATGATGGCAGGATTAGGCCCCAGATCCTTCCAAACACTTAAATCTGCAGAAATTGAATAATTTGGTCCTGTAGGCTCAGTTAAAATTAATTAATTAACTAATTAATTAATTTTGAGGTATCATATTAGGGTGTTCATGCAATTTAAATAAGCTCAAGATGTGTGAACTTAAATTTTGGTCCTTTGAAGAATTAGGAGAAGCAATGGTAGGGTGGCACAGGCTTTTTAATTTTCAATCATTCATTCATTCATTTCAAACACAGAGTTAGTCTGACCCATGTCTTTATCAATTAATAAATGTAAATTAGTCAAAACTATGTCACTGTAACTTTTTAATTTGAGCACAAATAATGACAGTGTTTTGTTGCTCTAAAAATAATTTTTGAACTACCAGTTTCTATGAATAACAAAAACAAAAGCAAACAAAAATATCCAAAGCAAAATACACAATAAAAATAATTTTTGAACTACCAGTTTCTATGACTAACAAAAACAAAAGCAAACAAAACTACCCAAAGCAAAATACACAACATTTATATTGAAAGTAGTCATATTATTTGTCCATAACAACCATAATCAGCAAAAAAAATTCATATTGTTGGTGTGTGTTTTGTTGTTTGTTTTCTTTTTCCAGAAGAAAGGCTTCATAAAAGAAAACATTAGCTAGAAATACTCTCATGCACCAGTATATTTATCACTATGCACCTCAGATGACCTTTTAAGCCCCTGCAGTTTGGGCAGATCTGAGAAAATGCAAAATACAAAGAAAATTCATGAAAGTAGGCTGAACGTGTGCTTAACAAGCCATACAGAGAAAGCAAAAAGCAAAATGAGAACGTAATTATTAAGACATTTATTGTTCTTGGAAGATTAGAGATCTTGCCTGCATAGAAACAATTAACATATGAGGCTGCCTGCAGGTACTCCCCAAACTGTAGCACTGTGATAGAGGCTTGGAAAACAAATTACACAATTCATATTTATTGGGAGGTTAAAAGTGCAAATTATTAGACAGGTTTCTTCCCAAATTATTATGAAGGAGAAATAGCATGAAGTAGTAATACTTGAAAGACACAAATCTTTCCAGAATTAAGAATGTAGGGTAGCACTACTTTTAAATTGTAATACAGAGTGTGCATGGCAAAAAGCAAATCAGGCAGCAGTCACTCTCCTTATTTTCATCTTCACAATTTTTGCCCTTTTTTGCTAATAACACCATTTGGAATTATCTGCAGTACATTCATGTCCATTATTTTTTTGGTTCAGTGAGACATATCCATGTTTAATGACGTACACAAGCAAAACCTCTGCAGGGCCGTGTCTTGGAACAGGCTGATGACAAAAGTTGTAATAGAAATGTGCACCTGCGTGGCTTCTCAAAATTGCAATAGCCACATGGGCAGTAATAACTGGGGAATATGTTCTGACATCCTCATCATTCAGTTAATTTTTACACTTTGCAAATTAATATTTGCTTGGAGAGCGCGGTGTTCCCTGATGTGACATCTGGATGAATGGAGCTGCTGTGAGGATCTTGCAAACCTGGGCTCATAATTGAAAACACAAACAGGCAGACAAGCAGAAGCATTGAATTTACAGATCTTTAATGTCTGAATGGTTCTGTTTGTTCATTTGTTGGCTCCCTAAGGTGACTTGTCAGGTCACACCAAGCCCCTGGAGCATTCCTGGCTGGGGCAGAGGGGCTGGGAAGCTGGGACAGCCCTGAGGGTGCTGTGGTGACAAGGTCTCTGGTGTTGAGGTGACCCCCAGGTGTCAGAAAGTCTCTTTTTCCCAGCCAGATCGAAGAAGAAGCATCTTGAAAAGTTCTGCTTTTCAAGGTTGTTTACTTTCTCTTATCTATAACATTCTTTCTCTGACCCGCCCAGGTCTGTCTGGCAGGTTGGATTGTGGCACACTGACTGCCCTCAGGGCAGTGTTATCATTTTATACTAAAAACTAAGTGTACTTTATTTACCATAACTTCCCAATACCTATCACCTATGTTGGACAGTGAGTTTCTACTCTAAACCAATCCAAAAGTGCCACCATCACAGCAGAAGATGGAGGCCAAGAAGAAACAGGAGGAAGGACAGGGCAGGCCCAGATTCCTCCATCTTGCCTCCTTAACCTCCATTCTAAAAACCCCAAAATTCTCCATTTCCACCCTGTGACAAATTCACTGACATTCTACTCAAACCCTTGTGGCTCATAACAAAGTTGGTAATTGCTGTTTCCATGGGTTGCAATCGAAGGCCCTGGTGTCTGACTTTATGCCCAAGTCTCTGCCTCCTGCCAGGCTCTGAGGGCAGCCAGAGCCATGCCTGGGTGCCAGCCCTGTGCCAGCAGCCGGCCACAGCCCAGGGGTGCCCGGGGCCCAGAGGCCGATGGCCCCGGGGCTGTGCCGGCCGGGGGGCGGCAGCAGGAGCGGGGCAGGGCCCGTCCCTGGGCCGGCCCTGCTGAGGCCGCACCTCGAGGGCTGCGGCACCTCCGGGCCCTCACACGGGCAATGGAGCGGCTGCGGCGTGGCTGGGGCAGGGAACGGAGCTGGGAAGGGAATGGAGCCCCAGGAGAGGCTGAGGGAGCCGGGCAGGGGCTCAGCCTGGAGCAAAGGAGGCTCGGGGGGCCCTTGTGGCTCTGCACAGCTCCTGCCAGGAGGGCACAGCCGGGGGGAACGGGGACAGGAGCAGAGGGAACGGCCTCAGGCTGGGCCAGGGCAGCTCAGGGTGGGCACAGCAGGAATTTCCCCATGGAAAGGGGGCTCAGGAGCTGCCCTGGCACTGCCCAGGGGGGCTTGGAGTGCCCAGCCCTGCAGGTGTCCCAGGAAGGGCTGGAGGTGTTCCGGGTTGGCGACAAATTGGGCAACAGGTAGAACTTTGACTTGATGGCTTTTCCAACCTCTGTGATTCTGGGATTTCAAAATTTCCAACTCTGATTGTCAGTAAATTATGCTCTAGACTTCTTTTCTCTTTTGTTCACTTTGGGTATTTTTTTTCAAATGCAATTTAAAGTGAGTGAAGGATTATAACACTGTGTTTCAACAAACAGTGGTTTCACCTTTCAGGTTACACAGCACAGGTTGCAAATAAAATATATTTTATTGAATTTACAAATCAAGACAAACTTGCGTGTGTTTACCACTTTTTTAAAATGAGATAGGGAAAAAAATCATCAAAACAATGTTTTCTTCTGGTAGGAGTCATGCTGGGGGTAGTGTTACTAAGACATTAAAATGTAAGTTGCTCTTTTCCAGTGCTGTTCAATGAGTAAACTAGACCTCAGGTCAAACAATTCCATTTTTCAAAGGTACTTAAGGTGATAGTAATTGCAATTCTAGCAGATCTCCATGCTGAAACTTTATGTGTTTTAGCATGTGGCGTGTTGGGGAAAAAGAAAATTTAGTCAGAAGAGCTTTATCAAACCATCTTGAAGTGGCTACAGAGGCACTGAGTGGAAAAGAATAGTTGGCTTGGTAGCTGCTAACTACTGGCCCAGATACTCACATTTCAGAAAGTCACCCGGAGCCATAGCAAAGATCTCCTCAGAATGCTAACTTGACATGTAGTGATCATTCAGGGACATTGTACATGTCACTCTGTGCATGATAGGCATGTTTGATTAATACCTATTCCCTCAGTGGTGCAAAAACTAGAATGCCTGTTATCTTTAACAGAAGAGCAAGATTTAGCCTCGCTGTCTCCTGTCTTCTCTCACATTAAAAACTAATGCCATGATTAATGAGTAGTGACATGCTTCATATTTTTTTTCTTGTTCATAAAAATCCTTGCTGGCAAGTTATCTGAAGTAAGTGAAGGGTGTATTTTACTGAGTTAGTGGAATATAAAGGCCTGCGTAAGGCATTTTATTTCTTTCATGATTGTTTATAAATGACTGAAATTATTATGGTTGTTATTGTGGATGTGTACATAATTCTCTCTCTTTCTTTTTTTTTCCTTTTTTCTCTTCTCACAGGACCCTGCCTCCCCAATCCATGCCATAATGGTGGGATATGTGAAATTAGTGAAGCATACCGAGGCGACACATTCATAGGCTACGTTTGTAAATGTCCACAGGGATTTAATGGGATTCACTGCCAGCACAGTAAGTTCCACATGGTAAATTTTATTGTATTTATAGATAGGAGCCTTTTTATTGCCTGCACTTTAAGGATTAATATCGGATCTGGTTTTTTGGAGTATATCAGACTTTGGCCTTTATATTATGAGCAAGCTAATACCACCGAATGCTGCTGCTGCCTTCAGAAAATGACCTGACTACCAACACACTGGACACAGCAGGACATGATTTGCTATGCATGTTTTATGCCACGGCAAGGACAAGGTAAACGTATTTTGCAGGGATTTAATACAAAAGCATATTTGAAATAGAAGGACTATCTTCTTATCTCAGTAGCGTTTGTGGGTGTGATTTGATTAATGCTAAATAAAAAAGGGAAAAAACCCTGAAATTTCTGAATAAATGTCTTCTACATCTTTCTTTAACTATGTCTTTATAAATAATGAAGAAGTATTTTGAATCACAGTATCTAAGTTCAAGAACAAAATCTCCAGACTTACATCATTTAACCCTGTTTAAAATACAGTTTCTTGATATTTTCCTAATCTTTTTCATTTATTTGGAGAGTATTTCCTACTTTCACATCAGATTTGGAACAGCAGGTCAGTATCCTCATCTTGCCGTGCGTAGTTAGAGAACTTACGATGAACCACATGGGGAAAGAAATTTTGGGTGTGCTGGATTTAGCAGGAGCAGAATTAAATGTCTTCACAGTAGCTGGTGTGGGCCTGTGTTTTGGATTTGTGCTGGAACCAACATTGATAATTCAGGGATGTTTTAGTTACTGCTGGGTAGAGCTAACACAGAGTCAGGAGCTTTTCTGCTTCTCACTCCACCCCACCAGCTATCAAAGCCAATTAGTGAGGGATATTCATCTGCTAGTGACTGAGCAGTCATATGTGAACCTATAAATGTAGTCTGTATTGTCTGTTAATTTAAAAGAAACTGGGTTTTTTTTTCACATGCAAATCTCATTTGAAACAACTGCTTGCCTGAGGAGAAGCTCACGAGAGAAATGTTGGGGTTTCCATTTTGTGCATGAGTGGTTCTTAAACCTAGAGCAGCATGGCTCTTTAAATCTTACACTGTTGATGCATTTGGAAGCCAGCTGTTACAGAAGGTAAAAAACTCAAGGAAATAGTCAAGAATCCAGCTCCACTCACGTGTAAAAATTAGTTCAGTTATTCAGCTCACAGTGACTAAACACTGAATCCAGCCTACCTGAATTAATTGCTCCATTTAGATACTTGCCTATAATTTGAATTGTCCAGGAACAGTACAGTCCACCTCAGCTAACATCTTCATGCTTGTTACGTCCCTTAAATTGTCAGTGTGTCTCCAGGAACTGGCATATGGATGCTCAATTCCATAAACTTTGGCCACACTCTCAGTTCATTGTGTGGGTAACGTGGGGAATTCCACTGACTTAATCTGGTGAAAATATACACCCACCTCCTCCGCTGGGAGCATGGAAATGAGTGCTTGCTGCCCAGCCCCGTGGATGAGCTCATGTGAAAACGCGATCACATGGACACATGTGCTCAGGGATGCTCCATCATGGGACCTGTCACATTGATAGCAGGAGCTGGAGGTTCCTCTGGCTCTAGTCCAGGGGGTTTTCCAGATGCCTTTTTCCCATCTCGGTCACCAAAAACTGATGCCTTGTGAAGGCTGAGCTAGAGCAGAGGCTGGACAAGCTAAAGAATAAATCAGGGATTTATTAAAAAGCCTTAATGGATGCACCTTGGGCAGCACCAGAGCCCAGCCAGGGCTGCACCCAAGATGAACCAAAATGGCCCCAAAATGCACGAGCAGGCACGGGGTCTGTCCCTGGGATCAGTTCTGCTCCATTTGCACCTTGCAGTTCATTGTCCCATTCCAGCTTTAGCCCAGGCAGTCCCACCCTGCTTGTTTTTCTCTCTCCAGCCCACGGGGTTTGTGCTCTTGGGCTGAGATTGGGATCATTTGTTCCCCAGCTAGAGCAGGAATTGTTTTGTCTCCCTGCTCTGTGCACAGAGCTCACCATCCCCTCAATATGGAGCCCAGACCCACACACTAAAGCAGCACAAAATCTGAAAAATAGAAAAGCTAAAACCTGAGGCATCAGCATGGCATGCAACACTTCTTCCATCAAATATCATGGAGCTGACCTTTGTTAAAGAAGTAAATAATCCCACAAGTTTCATCAAGCAAAACACATTGCTGAGCACGTGTTTTGGATGGAATGCCATCTTTTGTCACCTAATTAATGAGTAAGGAACATACAGCTGGTGCATCACAGAGTGATTCATCAGAGTTGTTTGCTGGGTCCACAGCATCCTTTTAAAAATATTGAGGTATATCATGTTAGCTAATGATCCTGATAATCAGCAAAGTGTGTTTCTGTCAACTTCAAGACAAAATAAAGCCCTCCCACAGCTGACCCAAGCTTACCACAATCCCAGAAGGCAGCTGAAGTGATTTGAGAAAAGACTAGTTTGTGTGAAGAGTTATTCTTTGGGGGAGAATGAGATTCAGTCCTTTTCAGATAATCTGATGTAAATGGATGATAAATCAGATACCCTCTGCAGGTGTTCAGAGGGTCTCTGGGGATGGGAGCTGTGAGAGGCAGCCACAGAGCTCTCTGCAGTCAGGGAGAATTGCAAGATTTTCACTGCTGGACTTAATTTAACATTTATATACAATATCACCTTAGCTCAATTCACAGCATTCCTTTGATACAAACTGCTCCGCTTCATGAAGTTTAACAATTCAATTCTGAACTCACTGTGAATCAAGTAAGAAGTCTGTCAAATTTATCATAAAGAGATAAATTAAAATGACCTCGTTGCAAGGCATGTCTCTTCTACACTGTCAAGAATTCCAAAAGCCACGTTGTGGTTCTCTTGTAGAAAGCTTTTTATCTTGGATTTCTTTCTTGTCTAATATTCTGTTGCCAAATCAATTAAGCCAGGTGATTGATTTTGCAGTCGAGATACATTCTCAAAGCTGGTATTTTATCATTCACATCAAAAAACACCCTGTCAGTATTTCTGAGATTTGTTGACCTTTTGCCCATGTAAATAATTAATATGTAAACTATAAAAGAGATCATTAGAAATTTTACTGACTCTGTATTCTTGATTTATTGCAAAACTGATATTAATTGGCTGTGGTTGCCTGAAAAGATTCTGGTTACCCAGTGGCAAAGGAAAAAAAAAAAAAAAAAAAAAAAAAGAAAGAGTTTCCCATTTCAAAGCCCATAAAGTAACCAAAACCAGGAAAGTCTGCCTCAGGTAGAGGCCTGGACTGGATTTTGTGCTGACACCACAGCAAATCCATTTTTAAAATATTCTTTTATTATTTAAAAGGCATTTACTTAACTGATTGGAATGAAGATTTATGTCGAGGGCTCTTCTGAAACAAGACTGGGAGAGCTGGGGGTGAAGAGAAGGCTCCAGGGAAAGCTCAGAGTCCCTTCCAGGCCCTAAAGGGGCTCCAGGAGAGCTGGAGAAGACCCAGAAGATCCACATGGCTGGGGAGTTGGAACTTGGTGATCTTTAAAGTCCCTTAAAGCCAAGCTAGTTTGTGATTCTATATTAAAACAGCCTAGAGCAGTCAGAATCCATGGAAATATCCCCAAACTGAAAGGGACAGCTTTTTCACACAAAGAAACCCAAACCAGAACAAAATAAACAAACAGAATACAAATAAAAAAAAAAAAAAACCAACCCCAAACAAATCAATAAAACAAAAAACCAGAAAACACAACCCTCCCAAAAAAATTCAAACAAAATGGAAATTAAAAACAGCAACAACAACAAAAATATAAAAAAAAACCCGACAAAAAACCCCAAAAGCCCCAAACCAAACCAAACAAAAGCCAAAAAAACCAAAACAAAAATAAACACAAGAAACCCCCATACAAGCAAATAGAAAAGAAAGAAAGAGAAAGAAAACCCCTCACAACACAAATAAATGCAGTTGAAAGATATATGCAGCATGCATTATTGTGATTATCAGCTAGAGACTGCATACTGGAAAATGTAGGAATTTGAGACATTAGACCTGATATGCGTTACAGCCTGCCACTCAGGTAGCTGAAAAAACAGAGATCCAACCAGGAAAATTCATGTTTGAAGCAACAAAGAGTTCCGATTTAAGGGTTTGATTTGCATGTGGCTTTATATTCTGAGGATCATTAACTCCACCAGACATAACTAAAATCCTTGCACTCCAAGAATAAAGGTTATTAATCAAACACACTTAATAATATAAACAAGCCCTTCCCAGGGTTTTTCTGAGTTCTCTGCTTCCTTCTTCCACATCATGGATGGCCTGCGATACCCACATGTGATGCACAAATGTGTTGGGAAACTGCACAGGCCCTGTGGCAGATTTCCCTTCCACCTTGAGCCATCATGCCAGCTGTCCACTGGACAGAGCCTTTTTCCCATGGTGCCACAGCTGGAAAGGCTAGTGGCTACACATTTCTGTGCCTCCAAAGTTACCCCATCCCAGGGGCAGAATCACAGTGACTTTTGCAGCTGCCAGGAAGGAGTTACTGTGATGAGTGTGCAGAATGTGACGCAGATTTTATGTTAAAAGGAATGAGTGCTCTTGTTAAACCACTCCTGGCTGCAGTTGGGTGGCAGGGCACTCCAGAAACCATTCCCCACCGATGGTTTCCATGCAGCTGCCCTGTTTTGAAGACTAAAACCCATTGTTTTCTTGCACAGATGCAGGTTGATCCAAGCCAGCCATGCCAAGAGCCAAGTGGGCAAATTTAATGTACCAGCATGCATGCAGTTGCACCACAACAGATTTTCATCCCGTGCCCCTCCTGACACACATAAAATATAGTCTGTCCTTTGGAGAAAAATATCTGTTTGGGCTGTTCTGAACTTTAACACATTCCTTTTTATTCTTTGGGGGAGGGAGGGTTTAATATTCGTCAAAATTAACTCTGTGAATAGCTTTAACCAATGATACTGCCAACAAAATACTTACTGGGACAGTAATAATCTCCATCGTACAGTAGCCAGTTTTATGTGTAAGTATATCCTTGTGCCTCTGAGCATTGTAGAGCTGAAATCTGAAAACTCTTCCCTGTGTTTGACGAGTAGCTTGGACAGGAAAGGAAGGAGGAAGCATGTATCATTATTAGTTTGTGAAACTTCCAGAATTTAACTCAAAATGTGAAAGAAAGTAGGTAATCTGAAAGACATCTGAGAGAGATCACCGGTAAAGAACATAAAAACAAACAGCCACTGAAGGCTATTGGAAGAAAATCAGTAAAATGTCCCCAGAATTGAAGCCGTGTCAGGGGTCTGAGGGAAATGGCAGAACCAACAAATGTGGGAGTCCCTGGTGGTTTTGTCCCATTCACAGAAGTCCAGGGAAACTTGTGTGGGGACTGCCTGGAAAAAGGAAATTCTCTAACGAGATGAAAAATGACAGGTTTTTCAGCTGAAAGTAGAGGATGTTTTGCTGATGGATCCTCTTACAACAAAAGTGTAATGAGATTGGACAAGAGTGACACCAGTTCTGGGGCAGTTGGAAGGAGGTGTTTGTTTTTCTTGAAGCCCAAATAAATTTTATGTTTAAAGCAGTAGGTAACTGAGCTGAAGCCTGCCCCCTCCTTGAAGATTTTATTTGATTCAGTAAGAGCCAGAGATTGCCTTAAAGTCCCAGATAGGAAGTGTAATATCCCAACCAATTTTGTTTCACTCTTCTTCGAATTTGCTTGTATAGCATTGTTTATTCTTTCTATCCATACACAATTCAAATAGCTTTTTTGTCCTTGTTGAGTTACTGATCTTAACAATTTCCTCATACATAGCATTGAGTTTCAAAGTCTAATTTTGCTGTATACTGAAAAAAAAAAAACCCTTTTCAATTTCCAACCTGCTGTCTTTCAGCATCTTTTAAATGTTTCATCCTTTGTCTATTACAATACTGGGAGAAAAGCAGATTTTGAATGCCTTGTGTACACCACTTGTTATTTTGCAGACATTTGTTATGTGACCTCTTACTTCTCCTGCACAGCCAGTTAAAATTGTTGCATTTTCTGTGCAGTGTGTTGGTTTTTCTTGCACTGTTAAATTGTCTCTCAATGGCCTTCTCAAAACCTTCTTTGTTCAGCAGTGTATTTTACAGCAGCAGTGACTTACAGTAAAGAGAAAGCTGTAAGGTTTATTTGTCAGAAGTTCCTGACATTCTGTATTCTTTATGCAGCATTTTGTTGTTATATTTTCTTCGGATTTTTATTTTTATTTTCTTTTGATTTTTCTTTCTGATTTTCTTCTGTTTCAACCAGAACTGGGTATGGAGCTGAGGCTTTTCTTAAGCAGGCCTTGGTAATTGCTGAGTTTCTTTCATAAGGTGCCATAGGGGGGGAAATAGATCTTCCTGATTGCTTTGGGGTTTTATGGCAATATTAAAGAGAGGGGTTGGGCTCCTTCCAGCCCAGGCTCTGACTGAGTTACATAATGAATGGTGCTTTTAAGAAGATGTGTGTTTCTGTGGTGTAAAAGTCATTTAGGCTGTCAATAGCTATTGTAAACTTTTTTTGTAGGCAGGTAAATCTGTCTTCCCCTAATTAGTGTCTTTCTTAAGGAGTAGTTTGTTTTGGTTTTTGGTTTGGGTTTTTGGGGTTTTTTTTGGGTTTTTGTGGGGTTTTTTTTGTTGTTGTTTTTTTTTTTTTTATGGTGGAAAGAAATTAATGTTCCAAAAATGCAGGAATTGCTGTTTGATTGCAAAGAGATTAAATTTGTTCATGTTCTGCATTAAAAATATAGCATATGGAGATGCTTTATACATACAAGTTTCTCTTTATATTTGAATTAAAAATAAAAAGTACTGAATGAAAGGAGTCCACTCTAAATTTGAGAATAGTTATCCCATTGTAATGTCTACATCATACATTCCTATTTTTATAACAGAAATATTGTAATAAACTATCTGAGATTGCACTGAGTCCCAGGGAAGAGTTGGTGAATCACAGTAGAGAGGTGTATGGTTAGAGGAAGAGCACATTCACCATTTTGGCTGGACAAAGCATCTATTTTCCTCTTTTTTTCCTACTTTTTGTGCCCATTTAGGGAGACACAGCAACCCACATTACAGCCACTATGATGGTTTAGGGTCAACACAGTCACCTGAAGTTTTAAAAGAACTGTGTTCAGTCTTTGTTGCACCAGCAACTTTCTCACAGATACACAAGCACACTCCTGTGAGGAAGATAAAGAAATAAATGAAATTTTGAAATGAAATCTGATTGTTTAATGAGAGAGTGTTTATCAATTAGAATTTTGTCGCACAGGGATGTGGTCTGGAAGCAGTTGTTAGAAAAAAAAAAGAAAAAAAATACAAATTTTGTAATTCAGATTTTTTCTTGGTTTTGTTGTTTTGGTCCTGTAAAAGCTACTGTGCTCAGCCATCTGTATGTGTAGGTGTGTCAGGGATTCAGAATTAAAATATTGTATTTGTGTTTGGAACTCGTGCTGGCACGTGGCTTTGCAGCTCCCTGTTAGTATAAAAAATATTGGTACTGCTCATTGAACTAGCTGAAAATTTTATGAGTGGCTTTATTGTTTGGAAATTGAACAATTTACATTGAAATTTTTTTCTGAAAAATTAAAGAAGGAAAACAAATTCAGTTATGAGGGCTTGTTTTATACTACAGATCCAGTGAGAAGTTTTGAGTCAAAGAACTTAGAAGGAAGATCCAGGAGTACATTCAGTAGTCTAGCTACTGTTCTGAAATTATGAGCAGGATTTTTTCATGTGGATACACTTTTGAGAAAAAGCGTTGCACAGAGGGAGAGAAGGATATTGCATCAGACTCATTGCCTGTGCTAGAAAAATTTCAAAAATCAGTATTTGTGCTTGAAGCTCAGTATAATGATAAAATGGTGTAATGGAAGAAACCAGTCTGCATCACAAATTAATCCCTTTGTATTCATAAAATATCTCAAGCAAAACCTACGGTGCTGTCACATTTTCATATGAATACCTGGGATTTTTGATGTGGTTTGCATTTATTCTGCACTTACTCTTAAGTGACATACAATTATTTCTGTAGATCACCTGGCTAAGACTTGTAGTTTGAGTCAGGAGTGTATTTTTAAAGAAAATCTCTTTATCATCTCTACTTATCATGTTTTGCTTTGTGTGACAGCAGGCTGAGAGCACAAGATCTGTATCCCTGTGAGATTAAAATAATCTACAAGAAAATAGCCCAGCAGTCTGAAATTCCTGGGATTTGATATACTGGGAATTTACTTAAACCATTCCAGTAGGCAAATGGAAATTCAGTCCACCCAGACATTCTAGAATTTGTACAGAGAAAACATGCCTGAGACCTATGTGGGCATGTGCCGATGTGTTCTCAGCTCTGAAACTGCACATAAAATTCTGTAAGGCCAAGCTTCGTACAAAAGCAGGCATACTTTTCTTTTCTCAAAGTACACTGAAAACAATTAATAAATCCTGTTTATCTTCCTTTTCTTATCATGTGCTAAGCGTCTGATGCCATGAGACACACGTGGCTTTCTGTCAGTTGTGCTTTGGCTTGAGATTTGTTTGGCCCTTTGGTGGGATTGTCTGATTCTGCCAAAAAGTAATGACACCCACCTGCACTGAAAATTCATCCCCATCAGACTTGTGCTCGAATCAGCCCACCAGGATGGTCTGGAAGTGCACAAATCAACTGCACTCAGGGATTTTCAGCGGGATCAAGACACAGAAGGTGGCCAGTGCTGGGTACTAGGGAGGTGAGGAAATGGGAACATGCAGAGGGACATGAATGGCATTAATTGTGGCTGCCCCTGGATCCCTGGAGGTGTCCAAGGCCGGGCTGGGCAGGGCTTGGAGCAACCTGGAATAGTGGAAGGTGGTTGGAATTATGTATCTTTGAGGCTCCTTCCAACCCAAACCATTCTGGGATTTTCTGAAAAGTTTTTTTTTTTTTTTTTAAAGAAACCACGAGCTCTACATTTGCAATGAATTCAATTCAGGAATTACATTCAGGAATTGCCCTGTTACAACAAAACATTAACTGTGAATTGATGTTCTCTGGTTCAGATGTGTAGGCACTGCACCATAAAAGAGTATTTAAAATGTTACGTACCTCCAAATAATAGGTGTCCTTTGTAATCTTGTCAGATCTCATTTTGCCCTCCCCACAAGTCAGTCAGGTGGCATCTGGCTCTGAAAATGTATTTATTGTGTGTGATCCTTTCATGTACCTAGCAGAGCTGTTTATGCACACAGTCATGCAGTTTTTGCAGTTTACTTAAAAGCAACATTCTTTTCCATACCAGCAGTTGTCACTGTTAAAGAGAAATTAATCTGCTCCCTTCTCACCCTCACCAGTTTCTTTGTCACTACATATTTAAGGGAGCTTCAGAATAATTCTGCAGAAGACATACACCACAATTAGGAAAAGAGTGCAAGGCGAGGAGAGCCTTTGCCCTAATATAAAATTAGGAGATTAAAATGCTGATTTCTGACTTCTTTATGTCAATGCTCATAAGAGCATTGAACCTCCTCCCATTTCTCACCAAAAGCAGAGATTTTTACAGGAATTGTGGCACCCATGCCATTAGGTTATGGTGCAGATTTTATGCGCACACTGGAAGACAATATTTTTTCTTTCTGAACCAGGCAGTCTTTGCTGATGTGGTGGAGCTGCTGCATCTTCTGTGGGGAGGGATTTTCCTTTTCACCTGTGCAGAGGAGACAAGGAAATCACCCCAGCCCAAAAGGCAGAATTGGTGATGAGTGTTTCTTTTCTTGGTGACATTCACCAACCTGCAGTTGTAAACTAAATACAAGATCCATTAACAGTAAAACATACATGTATTTCTGATCAGCTAGGGGTTTGAATTTGAAAACTATCAGCAAAGAGTTGGAATTACCTCTATGTAGCACATATATGTGCACTCATACAAGTGCCTCAAACAAATATTTTTGATTGTTTAAATAGATTTATACACATTGGCCATAAATGAGTGCACTTCACCCTGTGTATATCAAATAAAGACACGTGAAAAAAAGAAAACATAATTATCCGGTTTTGTCCTTTTAGAACATCCATCTTTGTAACTTCCAGCACTTGTTTGTCTAATGATATTTTTAAAAATATCTGTGCCATAGCCATGCTCACTTAAAAACAATGCAACCCTACTCTCACTCTATTCTGAAATGCATAAACAGCTGCATTTTGAAGGGATACATTTTTTCTGGGATGTATGAAGGGAAATAATGCTAATTTACTGATTTGGGATCAAACCCATTGTGAAAATAATTGGACTTATTGCCGTGCGACCACCTATACTCCTCTGGCAAATCATCCAGTTGTTCCAATGCTCCATAATTTAACTTATTCCAGAAGCTGAGATTTTTGGAGCATTGCTTGTAATGAAAAATGATTCACCATTTGAATCCCTTTTTAATAAGATTTTTTTTTCTCTTTTCCTCAACTACAGTTTAAATGATTTGTCAAATGCTTGTTATATAAATAGCCAATTATTTTAATAAGGTTCATTGGAAACGCCAGGAATAGTTGCCCTGAAGATGTACTTCTACAGTGTAAAATTAAATGGTAAGTTACTTAATGGGACGAAGGTTTTCATGCCAGTATTCATTAAAAGTAATTAAAAATGAAAAATCTGCTTCAATACATATTAAAACTTTTAAAGTACCAACTCCTTTAAAACTAATAAGGAACATCCTGGCTAGGCTATTGCAAAATTCCATTAGATTAAAATTACCTCAGATGAAAAGCCATTAAATAGGCATTTAAACAGGTAAATAGAAGATCAGGAAATACTGACTAGTCCAGTGTTGGAAGTATGACTCCACAGAGAACATTGTAATAACTTTTCAGTGGCTATAAGGAAAAGATAAGTATTTTGCATAATAGAGAGTAGGTACCTATGCAGAGTATAATTTCACTGCATGGTCTATTTTATGAGAGTTCTCAAAATTGAAACAGGGATGAAAAAGTATGTAAAAATACAAAAAAAAATGTTGTTAACAGCACGAGATATATCACTACTGTGGCAACATTTCTTGTAGAGCCCTGTCTTATTTTAAACCCTTTGAAGTAGACAATTTAAAGTAGAAATGTATTTTGGAATACACTTAATTGTGTCTTTTCCTGTATTATTTTTTAAATTATTGTTTTTCCAGTAGTTTTACATTTAATCCTAGCATTCTGAAACCTGTGATTATAGTTACATTATTGTATGGAAATGAAGTCACTTCCAAACTTTAAATTTAATTTTGAATTTTTTTTTTAAGTGAGGGTAGCATAGTTAAGTGCCACAATGGAATTCAAAGAACAATAGGAAAATACTATAGACAATAAATTGATTTTAAGCTGGACTTCTAAATACCTGCCTCTATTAATTTCACTGCTACTATAACACAATATCTGTAAGTATGGAACAGAAGTGTAAATTGCAGGTGGAAAAGATGAAAAATTAAATGGTGGAGAAAGAAATCAGTCATCATAAAAAATGCTGGTTTGTCTAAATTAAGGATTTTACTTCCCATATGCAATTTAAGAAGGTATTCATTAAAATAAAGATAGTCTTTCCTTTTTATTTTCTCAGAGCCTGAATTTTTACAAATCAAAATGAAGAGGATCTAACTATATATTCCAATTTTCCTGAAACTACTTGACCTAGATATATTTTAGAACCAATAGGAAGGGAAACAACACTGGATTGTTACCAGGTGGCATGAGACATCTTCTTTTATTTTTTAAGAAGTCTAGTTACGGAAGTATGTTTAAAAATGTGTGCCCAAGAAGAGATAAAATTGCTTTGAAAAAAGAATATGAGAATGGTTGGAGAAGAAGTTTCTGAAGGAATTCTAGGCAGGAGCTCCGGGATAATATAATGTAAAGTATTTGTAGTGACTATTTCAGGAAGAATCCTGACAGACAGCCCTGTGGTGGATTATCTCAGGTTTCAATATTTGTAAAGAAAACCCAAAATACTTCTCAAAACAGTTGTGTTTCAAAATAAAACTGTTATATACCTGACAATGTGCTCAAGTATCTTTACTTTTGGAAGCTGGTGTGACAGAGTGTGGACAAAGAGATAATATGGAATAATTACAGGACTAATTACAGGAGTAGTTACAGAATAAGTACATTTTCCTCCTCCTGTAAAAATAGAGGAGGAGGAAAACTTTATATGGAATTATGAGGTCAGGGGCAATACAATGTTTAACCTCTGAGGGTGGAAGAGCAAGAGGTCTGTACTTTTTTGTCTCCAGCGTAAAGCAGTTTTCCTCTCTTTTTGAAGATCACAAAAGAAGGATATCTGAACAGTGAATCCCTTCAGCATGGCACACAGCACTTGAAGTTTCCTGCAGGTTCTCTTGGCACAGTGTTTTCAGAGCCTTCTGCAGTCAGGAAACTGGCTTTGAAAAAGCAAAGGAAACCTCTGAATTCTAACAGATGCCTGTCCCGTGTGGAATGTTAATACATGCAATTCAGATATTTAATATATAATACATACTAAATTCCTGTATTTCACAGGAATATGCCACATTATTTGTAAAAGTTTCACACCAGTGTTGAGCCAAACACGTGCTAGTGCTTGTTTTTGCATAATCCTAATTAAGTCAAGGATCAGTCATAGCTGAAGCTACAGTTTATCTGTTTATGTAAATTACAAACAAACATTCATTTGGAACATGTTAGAGACCTTCTTAAACCTCTAATTAAGATTATTAAGATAAATTATTATTATGACAATTATTTATACATTCCATATCTTTAGCCAAAAATTGGAGGTCATCCACCTGTGCTTTTTCTGATGCATTTTCATTCTGTTTAGACACATTTATTGACTTATTTATTTATTAGCTTTCTAGGGAAAAAAACCCAAACCAGCAAGTTAATCTAATTTAGGAGACATTTACAGTTTAGGCTTGTTTTTGTAAATGGTATGAATATGAGGAAGAACGTTTTGATTTGGGGTTTTTTTTTTGGTAAACATTTTAACAAAAATGTTCTACTCTTAAAGAAGATGTGTATTTCTATATGTGAATTGCTGCAATCCTTCAAATTTTATCATATCACTGAGTAACTCACTGTTAAGATAATTTTATTAAATTTCAGTTTCTCATGAGCCAGATTATTTGCCAAATAAAACCAGTATAATTTCATTCTTTTCAATGGAGTTCTGCCATTCAATATTTCTTAAAAATATTTGGTGCTTGAGCAATAAAATATTTAGTGCAAATAAAAAATAAGAGTGTATAAGCCGAGTTTCATGATATTAGGAAATTAATAATAAAAAGTTTGAATATCTGAAAGATCAAGCTTGAATGATAACAAGGTACTACAAAATTCTGCAAGCAAGATCATACATTTGGTGTGAACTTAGTGATATGGTTTTGACCTGTGTAATTTAATCATTCAGGATCGATATACAATAAAGAAAAGACACCTAGAATGCATTTTAAAAATCTATAAAGAACCATCAAGCAACTACAAGAATAGCTTAACTTAAACCCCAAAGAAAGATAATTAAAGATATTAAAACTTTAAGATAATTATTCCATATTATCTTTTTGTCCACATTATGTCATACCAGCTTCCAAAAGTAAAGATATTTGAGCACATTTTCAGCTATATACCAGTTTTATTTTGAAGCACAAATGTGTAGGGAAATATTCTGTGTTTTCTTTGAAAATATTGAAACCTTGGGCACAGGAGGGAGTGTGAAGTTACTCACATTGGGAGTTGCTCTTTATCCAGTGTATGGCTGTGGGTCTTCACAGAAGCCAATTATGAAACAGATATAGCTAGATCATTTTTTTGTTCCTAAATTGTACTAAATGATATCCTAAATTGACTTTGTTATGGGAAAGAAAAATATTTGCAACATTTATAAAGGATAAATGGATTTTGTTGGATCAATTCTCCTAATAAAAGCCATGTTGGCTTCCAGTGAAGACTCTTGAACAAAAATGCTGTTTCTGTGATTGGCCAACCACTTAATCATGATAGAAGACTGATTCTAAAACATGACTTAAGGCTGAGATGAGCAGCCTGAGTGTGATCCAGAAGCCAAAATGAGAACAAAACCAAAATATAAGGAAGGAATGTTCTGGTCAGCAGGAGAGAGCTTCAGGAAGCCTGCACGGCAAAAGGCAGTCCTGGACCAGAAACAAGGGCTCAGGTGGCAGGAACCAGGAATTTGGGCTGTGAAGAGAACAAACAGGCAGGGGACAGGAACAAGACACTGGTGTGAACTCACAGGCAAAGCACAAGGTGTGTTGGCCAAAAAAAAAGCAGATTAATTGAGCTTCTTGGTCCCTCCTTCAGAAAAAAAGTCAGCTTTGTATCAAGTAGCTTGCTGAAGGACTCGAAGGGCTTTATGTAAGAGTTAAATTTTTAATTATGACAGCTGCATAATTTAAAATGCCCATTTCATGGGGGGTGATTTTTCAGGAAAAAATGTGTGACTGTATTTAACAGGTAAAATCCAAAATGAGGGCTAGGCATTTTTAATAATATTGTATTTGCAAGTAGTAGTTTTATTAATGCTTTATTAAATGCTTAGAGGATTAAATAAGTATATGTATGTATATAAAATCCATCAAAGGAAGAAAAAACCACAGAAATCTGCCCCTTGATGGTTTTCCAAGTCACTATGTGACATAGCCAAGCTCTCTGCTACTTTCCTAGTTTTGTTCTAGGGTGCAGCACAACTGTGCTTCAAACAGAAGTCTGCTTCATAACTTTGTGATTATGGATTGATATTAGCAGATAGGAAATTTAAATTTAATCTTCTGCGGCATAAACAGGAACCTTAGCATAGGCTTTACTTCCTAATCAACTCTCTCAGCCCTTCAAGCTATTTCTTTCAAGGAACAATCTGTTTTCAGAAAACTTCAGTTTTCCTGTTCCTGCATCATCCTGAATTTCAGAATCCCTCTTCAGCAGAGAAATCATGAGAGGTTGGGCATTTGGGTTTCTTGAGGCTGGGGATTTTGGAGTGGTTTTGTTTGGGTTTTTTGTCTCGTTTTGTTTGGGTTGGGGATGTTTTTGTTCTCCTTTGCTTTCTTTAGTTTGTTGGGTATTGCATTTCCTCTTGGTTTTCTTTCATTTCCTTTATTGTTGCTTGTTTGTTTGTTGTTTTTTATCTAACTGAACACTGTCTAGAGATCCAGACCTTCCCTCTGTCGTTTGATGAGTCCTTTTCACTCAGTGTTTATCAGTCCCACCACCTCCCTCTGGGAGGAACTCAGATTTCTCTGGCAGCACCCCGGTCTCTGCATTTTATTTAGTGCAAAGCAAAAGGATCTGCCTTGAGGCTAAGGCCTAGCCTTACCTGAAAAATTATGAGCATCCTGCAGTGATTTTTACTGCGCATTATTAATTTACATAAAAAGAAAACCTTTATCCTTCTTATGTAGGTAGATTATGTGGCTGGTGAAGAATTAGAATCTGATAACAGAAAGAGAGTTTTCTGCATGAGTCTTTATTGTCTGTAGGAGCAACTTCTCAAGAAACTCTGGTATTTTAAAATTTCTAGTGAAATTTACTTCTTTTCATGGTAACATAACAAAGTTTATGTTTTCCAGAAGGAAGGAACACACCAGCTGGGGTAAAGTGTGTTATCAGAATTGGCACATCTGGGAATTTGAACATAAACTCACCACAATTCATAGGAACCACCCTTACTTAAATATTCTTCATCTGCATGTTCAGTCAAATGAAATAATAACAGGAAAATATGTAATTCTGAGGAAGTTATTATTCAACACATGTTCAAGAATGGTTTTTTATTCTTTAACAGGATTTAGTTGATTTTCTTTTCAACTAAGCATGTCAGGCATGATGCAATGGCCAGCCTTACCTCATTCTTTCATCAAATATGACATATTTGTTTGAACTGATGGGACTGAAGTTTCTGACATTACTGGAAAAAATCATTGTAGAAACCAAGTAACAAAGATAATAATTAACGACTTCCATCTTTCTGCTCTGATCCTTGCTAATTGCTCCATGAGGATGGAATATGAGGATTGTTTTAAAAGGATGTGGTGCTCCAAGCTCAGTTTATATTTCTCCATCACCACACAGACAATATGGAATATTCTGGAAAGCTGTGCATTTTATCCTCCTATTTCAAGAAGAATGGAATAATAGGGAAAAAAAATCTTGAGAAGATACTGTCTTTACACAGAAAAGCTTTTAAGAGGATAAATTACCACCTGCATAGGGGGAGATAGTTCATATGTTCACTTAATGTTTTTTAGTTCACAGTGACCTTGGTTTTTTTTACCCCACAAATGTGTTAGCTTCTATTAAAATGATGAATAACCTGATAAAAATGTAAGGTTAATGGGCTTTGCTTAAAAAGGCAAATAGGGAGCTGAAGAACCTTGTTAAATTTTATAAATACATATAAAGAATTTAATTTAGAACTGAGCAGGTCTGCTCTTTGGTCATTTCCCTTGGCAGGTATTATTTCTTGAACTCTAAGCTGTTACTCCTCTTGCTCAACTTTAATAGAAAAAATTCAGCTAACTCTAAAGTTTTATTATTGCCAGTATGTAATATCTTTAAAAGCGAGAAATAGAAAAACATGAGGGGTTAAAAAGAGGCCCAGGGATCCATTGCCACCATTAATTTTAGCATAAAAATCTGAAAACCTTCCTATTTCACTGAAAACCTGTCTCTGCATTTCTCTTCACAGCAATGGGAAGAATATCCTATTCACTGTATAAAACACTGATTTTTTGAATACAGATTCCTGGAAAGTGAAAAACAAAAAAAATCAAGTTGAAAGTACAGAAGTCACATAATCAAACTACCAAATCTCAAGAAACTTTGTTGACAGAACTGAATTCTGCTTCTCCTGAGCAAAGCTGTGTTGCATAAGATTTAGACATTTTTGTAGCATTTTCTTTAGTTAGTGGATGCCAGCAAAAGCAAAAAAAAAAAACCCAAAAACCCCCCAGAAAATCCAAAATAACTTCAACCAAACAAACAAAGGCATTTTGGGGGCCGACGCAGATTCAACACAACAGCAAGGAGCATGACTTTAATTCCCAGTGATTTCGCCTATTATCTACCATGTTTTCTACCATATTTACCATGTATCCTTTTAAAATATTTAACTTCAAAGTTGCAGTCCTTTTAAAATGGTGTATAAAAACTATACAACATTTCCAGTCCATGCAGAATAAATATAAATGTGGAGACTGAGAACTTTAATTATGATGCGTCAATATAATCCCCATGCCTATTTAATGTTGACTGAAAAATTCTATGTCACACTTGAGAAAAGGAATCTGATATTGCACTTAAGGCTGCTACATTGAAAAACACAGGGGAGCTTTATTCTTGCAGAGTTTGACAAAGTGCACTGAAAAAGAGGAACTCAAGTGAGATTACCCACCTTTTCTGTCTTTTGAATTTAATGCAATTTGCTGGCTTCTAGATTGAGTTATTACCTTCAATTTGCCCACTAACTCATTCACAGAAAGGGAATTTTTTTAGATGGTTAAACAGCCTTGTCAATTAGATGTTTAATGAATTTGAGATGAACTGAGACATATCCTTCACTGGCATCTGTTGATAAAGAAGTAACTACTTTCCTTGAAGTGGCAAGAATCTCTACTGATTGCTCCATTAGAACTACTACAATTTGGGTTTTTTTCAGGCCAAACTTTTGGCCCTGATATCATCTGGAAGTTACAGTAAAAAACACTGAGCAAGACTTTGAATTATATTGTACTACAGGACATAATAAAACTTCTATCTCATTTTTTCTTCTTTTTTTAAAAATTCTTTTTAATCATGTGCATATTGCTTTTACCATTTCTGTCCTAATCATGGCATCCTTTTGTGTGATTCCTGCAGATGTGAATGAATGTGAAGCTGAACCCTGCAGGAATGGTGGAATCTGCACAGATCTTGTGGCCAACTATTCCTGTGAATGTCCAGGTGAATTTATGGGAAGGAACTGCCAACAGAGTAAGTACAGCATGGTTTAAAACCATTTTTTTTAATAATATAATATAATATAATATAACATAACATAACATAACATAACATAACATAACATAACATAACATAACATAATATAATATAATATAATATAGAAGGTTCTATTTTTACGGGGAAAATAAACAAAACCCAAACACTTTAATTTACTGTGAAAATACTTCTTTACAGAAGTATTTTATATAAATATATAAAGAAATCTCAAAATAGGCAACTTATTCCCTTCAAAATTCTCTGAGAGAATTTCAGAGAGCAAATCTGTCACACATTCAAGTAAAGCATCTGAAATGATGGAAACATTTGCAAAATGCATAAGTATCTATTGTTAAACAAGAAGTAAAATAGTGTAATTTAGAAAAAAACCCAAAAAATACTATTCAGGCTGAGGTTTCATCTCATCAAATATCCTGTCCTCAGCAATGTCATTGGCAAAAATCAACAAGTGTAGGAAAGGGGTAAAAATATCTGTTATTTACTCTGTCATGTCTCTAGCCCCTGATATTTGAACCACTGCTTTGTGGGGAAGTCATTAATGGAATTAACAATCATTAATGGATTTGTCCTGGAAAAAAACTTCACATGATTTTTTCAATAGCATTGACTATGGATGCACCATAAAGGTCTGATTCCTTAAGTTCTTCATGTATGATAGACTAGGTAATCCTGAAGACCAAAAATGACAAAAATAGAATAAACTACTTTGGCACAAATTGCAATGTACCTTAATATTTAGGTATTAGGGGTTGTTGGGTTTTAAATGAGAGCCTGGGTGTTTTAGTCAAACAAAATATGTTAAAATTATGGTGTTTTGAGTAAAGCTAATATAGTTCCAATGTATCTTGCCATAAAAAGAAATAGGAAAGTATTTGACAGTTGGCTTTAGTTGGGTTTGGGTTTTACATTCAGAGTACCTGAAATACTGGGCTAATCCACATTGAAGAAAAGGAGCTTCTAGTGCAATTCATGTAGCAAAAAAAAAGAAAAAAGGTGTTACAAGTTGAATCATAAATAAATGAAAACATGACAAAAGCTGAAAAATATCAAATATCATAACAAAAGCTGAAAACATAACAGAGCTGCAAAAATATTATTCTTTTTCCTGCATTTAAGTTGTGTATGTATGGGGAAGAATGACAATGGGAAACAGGATGGACCAATAACAACAAATGTTTATTTGAAGTGGCTTCACTGAATTCCCAGATTTATACACAGCAGAAAAAATATTTGAGGCACCCAACATAATGTGTATGTAGTTCCAGAGCAGAATAAAAGATGAAGATTTGCTTTGAGAAAGTCACAGGTCTGTGTGGCTGCCCGAAAGAATTTATTAAAAAAAAAAAAAACCAACCAAAGCTATTAAAGTGTTTTTCAGAATTTGCTGGTGAAGCAATTCATGCATTTCCTTACTAGGCGCAATTGAATTGCCATTTGGAATTCTACCAGGAATCTCACCCATCTTTTCAGAGTTTATCCCTTCTCTATTTTGGCATCGTGAGCACTGCTCAGATAATAGATCACATCAACCCAATCTCCTGTTTTGCTGGGAATGGGGTAGTCAGAGCTATTACTTAAGTGATCATTGCATTTCCTGAACCATCATCTGTTATTTTATATTCCTTTCTTTTTAGATAGATGTATATGTAGCAATATACAAAAATAACTTCATGTGTGAAGTTGCATATCTCATATATTAAACTGAATTAAGTTTTATGTGTGCGTATCTATAAGCACAAACACACATTTCTGGTATTGAGAGCGTATAAGAGAAAGTATATATATGTACAAAAAATTTGAAGCTTTCCAGTTTATTGAAATAGTGAAAGAACTCTGCTGCTCTATTGCAAAATGTGTTATCCACACTCTGTCTTTCTGGGTCTTATTTTGAAGAATTCATACTGATGTCAATTTAAATATTTATATATAGTAATGTAAATATAAATATAAACAGCTTACCATCTCTATAACTTGCACTATACCATTTTCTATAGCTGGGCTTGAAAATACTTTTTTTTTCCCCGTTAGAAGTTTGGTTATGTCATCACACTTAATTACGTAATTACAAGTAGTTATTACACATTCTAATTACACCATCAAAGTTTTGCACATATTTACAGTAATCATATAATTAAATACTGTTATGCTAATTATGTAAATTACTGACTGCTGTCTCAGAATTACCTCACAACGCTCAAAGATTCCTGAGTCACATCACAGAATATCTAAAATATTCTTGATGTAGAATTAAAAAAACCTGCAAAATTGCATCATACAAGCTGTTTTACAGGATGCATTTATAATAATTTATCTAGTTTTTTTTATAGCCCAGATATCACTGCTGTGCAACAAGGATTTGTCATGTTGCTCATCAGCCTCCTATACTTTGTGCCAGACTCTTTTTCCTACACCTCCACCTAGGTTTTCCCTCTTATTTAATTCCACCATTTGATTTCACCACAGTTAATTCCTCTTAGCCAATCCCCTAAATAACTCTCTTCCATTTTATCTCATGTGTGGAACTTTTCAGTTGTGAGACAGCTGTTGTGCTGCACCCAGATCCTGGGATCCTTGTGGGGCACCCATCTCAAATCCTTCTGAGTAGTCCCAAAAGCCTCTGGAATAACTAGTGCAGCTAGTCTCAGCTGGCCTGAGAGGGAAAGGGTAGAAACTGAGTACAAAAATTACACTAAAATGAGATTTTAACCATATTTGGATCACCTTGACCATCCTCTGAGTCTGTTTCTGGCATGGATGAGATTCCGACTTGTTTACATTCAGTTTTTCTTTTCTTTTTTCTTTTCTTTTCTTTTCTTTTCTTTTCTTTTCTTTTCTTTTCTTTTCTTTTCTTTTCTTTTCTTTTCTTTTCTTTTCTTTTCTTTTCTTTTCTTTTCTTTTCTTTTCTTTTCTTTTCTTTTCTTTTCTTTTCTCTCTTTTTTTTTCTCTCCTATTAGCTATGGCTGGTTTTAGCAATTCAGGCATAAATGGTATTTAAACCAGCTGCTTCTCATTTAAAGCACAAATGAGGATGAGGCAAAATCAGGGTAAAGTGGAGTGTGAGAGCACTGACAGCCTCAAAACATATTCAGCCATTCTGGAATGAGCTTATCAGCCTGCTAAGAGACACTTCAACAAACATCTGGTATTTACAGAATCCGCCCGCAGATGTTTAGCAAACACAGAATGGGAAGAAAGCACCTTTCCCCATCTTCTGAATGTAAAATTTAACCTATTTTAATTCCATATTACTTCCCAGATTTCTAAGGCCCCAGAATTTCCTTGATGCAGCTGCATCTCCTTCTGCTCTCCCACTCTCTGAAGCAATTTCTTGCTCCTGTGTTGAATTCAACCAATTATGATCATGTGCATTACAACTTTCCTTAGTCTTGGAGTATCCATAAATAAAATACTGTTTCCAAGACAGTTTCTCCTGTGGTTGGAGGATTTTTTTGTTCAGTTTTTTTTTTTTTTTTGGTGTTTTTTTTTGTTGGTTTTTTTTTAATTTTGTGGATCACAGCATTCTCTTGCAGGCACTTTCATCAGGGTCAGGATGTTTACATTACTCGGTGCAAATCTGTATTGTTAAAATCTCCCATGATCAGCATGGGTGGAGAATTGCAGAAATATGTAAGCAGTTTTTTGACTTTTTTGATCACTTTCCCTTCCATTTTAATGTTTTTTAATCTTGGCAGTGGACAACTTACAATTCCACCACTGTGCATCTTGGAGCTCTGTTTTGCTAAATGCAAGGAGTTTCTGCCATTAAAGCATATGGCAATTCTTCCTATGTTTCTTTCTTTAAATATCTAGATCAAAATAGTCACTATAAATATTTCTTTACATATACTGTGGCCCCTTCACCTCCTTTTCTGTGGATTCAACATGCCCATATGCAGGAGAACTGCATTCAAAGCAAGTGCAGCAATTTATTTATTTGTCTGGCATGTCAGAAATCCTGCTAAGCAGTGTACCTCCACCTTGTTTTCACTGATTTCCTCTGCTTTTATGGTTGTTGTGTTTCTCTTGCTCTTGGTTGCCTCCTGCCTTCCTCTCTGTGGAAATCAAAGTGGCGTTTTCTTTCCATTCACACAAAAATGCCTGTCTTTTTAACTTAAAAAATTATCAGAACATATGACCAATCTAGGCATAAAGAGATGTTCAAGACTCCTGCTTACATGCAGCTTTACACTCCTAGAGTAGATGGCTTCATCCAAAGCACACTAATGCATTATGACTTTAGAATTTTCCTTCTCTCAAAATTATACCTGGGGCATGACCCTGCAGCTCACATGATTTATAGTATGGGATAAGCAACTTATTTTACAGTATCTTTTCTAACAGACCCTTATTCCTTTTTCATGCCATCTGTATTAAACTGCTGTGTCCTCAAGGCAGAGTGTTGGGCATTTTTGGCTTCAGATGCTTGTCCTTTGAACTCCTCAGCTTGATGCTCATAGTCTTGGGTGAATTTTGGGTATTTCTGTCTTACAGATCAAGCTCTGACCAGCCCTGGCCCAGCAGGGTCCAGGGTTGATAAATCCTCCATGCTTAGGTTCAGAAAAACCCTACTCAAAACAGGCATAGGGGCTTAAAAAGTGCACAGACAAAATGAAACCATTTATGAAACATGAAAAAGCTGTGATTTCTGGGGAAGACTTATTGCTGGGAAAAATTTTGCCTTCCAGGAAATCTCTGTTTTCAAAATATGGATAGAAATCAGAATTTCACCACTTTCTGAAATCAATGAATGTGGTTAGGGGCTTTGTAGTGAAGTCAGGTCATGGAATTGACCTGTTAAAATTAGGCTGCTAAGAACTGAATGGTAAGGGAGACCCCATTGCATATGTGAGTTATTTCCAGATTACCTGCTGGGGAACCTTGGTTTCAAGGCCTGAGATTCTTTGTTCAACTTCAGTAATGTCTTGGTTTGAAAAGCCAGGTGTCTGCTAAGGAAGGCAGGAGCCTCCCCTGAAATGGAAAGTGCAAACCCCCTCCCTCCGAGTTATTGTAATTTTGAAATGAAGGGGCTCTCAGGCAAAGATATGGGAGTGGGAATAACAGTTCTGCACAAGGAACATTAACAATACAAATGCAATAGCACAAAACAACCCACAGCCAGAGTGATCACAGTCCCTGCCCCCTGAGTGCCCGGGCGGTGTCCCAGCCCCATCCCAGGGGGGCTCAGCCCTCCTGCAGTGCCAGCTGTGGCTCTGCTGCAGCACGGATCCTGCACAAGGGGGGAGTTTTCCTCTGCAGCTCCAGGGCTGCTGCAGATGGGCCTGGGCTCCCTCTGGCCATGCAGGGAGCAGAAAGCTGCTCCTCTGGCCATGCAGGGGGCAGAGGCTGCTGGGGTGTCCCAAAGCTCAGATTGGATCCAGGGAGGAATGCTTGGCTCCTCCCCTGGGCGGGGCATCTCCCCATGGGATGCTGGGATTGGATGGGCCCTGCAGGGACACTCCCTGGCCATGGACAGAAGGTGATTAATGATGAATGGGCCATGGACAGAAAGTGATTAATGATGAATGAGCCATGGACAGCAGAGAGCTCCTGGAGGGAGGATTGGCTGTGGGAGAGATAAGGAAAACTGCCCCTTGGACAGCAGAGAACTGCCCACCTCTAACAGATGGAAATAGAACACACATGTTGCATTTCCAACCTAAAACCAGTAAATGCTTTGAGCTTTCAGTGAGCCTCTGTGAAACCCTTCTCCTGCCAGGAATCAACACAAGTTCCCTAAATTACTGATTATCATGAAACTCTCCATCGATGACATTTAGGAGGGCATACTCTTCCCTACAGCTCAAAATATCAGTTTGACTAATTCTGAGATTAATGAATTTTATGAACTTTGAGTTAAAGCTTATTCTTGATTGTTTTGAATGTGTGCCTGTGATCTCAAATACTAAATATATGAATGTGTTAAAGTCAGAAGTCATTGAAATACAAAGGTGGACAAATATACCAATGAAGGAGTGGCAAGGGGGAATAAAAGAAGGTAATTCATAAAGCAGATCAGTTCTTTGATCCAGTGAACTTCACAGCCACACAGGTATTGGGCTGGTACAAAGAAATGGCAGGGGAAAGGGCCTGGGCATGAAATCAAAGCTTAACACCAGCTAAAAAATGTTAATCAAACCATGGTCTAATCAAGAAAGAAAAAACTTTTCTTTAATTAATTTTTAAGGCAAGAGAAGAGTTTATTTAATTTTAATATTTTTCTTGCTTTGTTTCACTTCAGAGATCATAGAATTTAAAAGCCAGTGTTGTCTGCTTATTGTCAGCAGAGGATAGACTGCAGAAAAATTTGGTAAATATGTGCATTCTTGCTAGTCATTATTTAGACGACAAATTCAGGACTTCCATGAAAAGATTAAGGACGTTTTATAGGAATGCATATATGTGTGTGCAGGTGTAGATGTATGTATATCAAATGCTTAATCACAGAGAATTAATTTTTCAGTATCCTAAGGGTAGTTAATTTGTCATTTGCATGATATCCTTGTGGATTTATGAGATTATGTGGGGTTAATCTCACACAAAAGAAATAATGAAAAAAAAAAAAAACTGTGCCTAAAAGAATTCTATCCATTTAATATCAAGTTAATAGTACTAGTATGCGCTCCCTGGATTACAGAAATATCTCAGAGCACTTTGAGATATTTGAAATATCTCAGAAATACACTTTGAAAGTCCAGGAGGGAGAACTTTTACATGTCATATGTGACTTTAGGCCGTGTAATTCAACTCAACCTTAGTAATTTGTCCTTTTTTGAACGTGCCATAAGAACAGAAGCAAAAAGTATTTCAAAAGTTGAATTTCTCCTTAAAAGGGAGGCTAACATCAGTAATAAAAATTCAGCTTTATGCACATCTTTAACTATTTTAACTAATCTTGAATGGGATACAATTTCTATATTTGCATTGGACAAAACCCCTCTTGAACCCTTTTGCTGAAATTTATGATTTTTGCTGAATCTGCACCACTCTGTGAATGTTGTCTGGCAGGCATTTCTGCTTTCATTTGGTACGAAAGTGCAAAGAGGCAGAAAATGCTGTAGAAACGACAGAACACGTTGTTAACATTGAAGTGTTCTCCCAGGCATTTCAATGACCTAGTGAGAAATATTAATCAAACTCCAACATTTCTAAAACCTTCAAGCAAAGCTCCATCCTCCCCTTCCACGGGGGACTTTCTCTGTCCAGAAAGGACACAGAGATGTTGGCAAGAGCTGGGCTCAGCAGGTCAGAACTGCAATTCTGTTCAGCACAAAGGAGAAATGAGACTGATCTCCCCGTGTTTGATGTGGAAACAAAGTCCTCAGCCCTGTGCCTTCGGGTACATTTTCATCTTGCTGCTCTGGCACTGTGCAGGGACATCTCCCTTTGAAAACTAATTTCTCAATATCTTGTTTTGATTAGGCGGGGGAGGATTCAGTCTTTACGTGGCAGAAACTCAGTGTAAAGCACTCAGGCGAGCCCTGAAGGCCCAATAGGAATATTTTAAAGGTGTAATTGTTTCCTTACTCCGTGAGTCATCAAGTGCAATAATGGCTTTTGTGAGGAGTCAAAAGCCACAATATTAACTCAACCCTGCATTCAACCCTATATTATTGACTTTAGATAGAACCACCTGGTGGCAACTTTCCTGCCATGTTTTCTTACTTTAACCTGTGGATCTCCTTTTCCAAAGGGTTTATGTCATTCTTGACTCAATTACCCTCAGCAAAAAGAGGATGGAGTCAGGGATTCCTTCTCCCTCTTTTCCTCCTGAGGGAGCACTGTGACTTTACCTTTTCACAGAATCCCAGACACACAAAAAGAGTAGAGGAGAAAAAAAAATCTTATCTTATAAACATGATCCACTGTTCCTTTGTTGGAAGAACTTTTATGTGCATTTTTATGTGTGGCAAAGTCTATGACAATGAATATTTCAGTATTTCTAAGCCTTTAAAGGAAAATTACAGCACTCCATTATTCTCAAAGTAGCCCCTATAGCTCTTAAGTTCCTGGTCTGGTCAATAATGCACATTCTTTTTTTATGTCCTCACAGAAATGAAAAATAATTTGCAGGTAAGAAATTGGTACTATAAAAGAAATAAAAGCTGGACTGTAGACTGCAGAAGGAAGCTCAAAACAAATCACGGGTTATTATGACCAAAAAAAGGCTCCTAAAAGTATGGAATGAAAAACCACTAATGATTATAAACGTGTGAAAAGGGGTATATATTAAATATAAACATATAAGGGTGTATTAAATATAAAAAATTTACAGCTGCAATCAGTTTGAAAGAGTTCCCAGCAGCCAAGTCACAGGAACATTTTTGAAATACCTTATTTCAAGGCTTATTATATAAGATATTGGGTATTTATTTCCCAATAGATTGGCTGGGGAGGGTGGCTTGCCATAAGAATTAGCCTGGTCTTGTTTGCTGCTACCCTTTGGTGGACACAGGGATCATCAATTTGAGTAAAATCATATCCAGGGCTGTACAAACTCCTCAAAATTAAACTGTCTCGAGCTCTGGAGTAGTTAACAAGCCAGGCACAGAGTGGAATTACAAATGAGCACGGCATAAACCTTGCAAAAACTTGGAGGTTTGAAAGCTGGCTCACATTTTGGAATTTCATTTAGTCTCGGGGCTCGAACCAAGCTGTGAAACATGAAAACCCATATGAAATACAGGGAGAAAAAAAAAAAACCCAAAAAAATGAAAAACCAGAACGCAGTTCCACGAGCCCTGAATGAACTCAAACCTCCCCTCCCAGCACAGCTCTCCCACCTGCAGCTCTCAGGAGGGGAAGGAAATGAGAAGTGAGGGGAGGATCGCAGCTCCCGCTGCTCGGGACAGACGGACGGTGCGCGGGCAGCCCCGGGTCAGGGCCCTGGCAGGGGATGCTGAGGGCTGGCAGCTGCTTCCATGTGCCCGTTCCATCAGATGGACCCAGGGCTTGCAGGGGATGGCATGAAAGGAGCCGGCGTGAAAGGTTGGGTGGCAGCGCAACAGGGAGGGAGAAAAATTTTGTTTTCTTTTGGTAAAGAGGGGCTCAGAAGGGTGCAAGTGAGTTTTTGGAATGAAGGAGGGTGAAAACTTTAAATACTCACAAAGTGTGGTAGAATGCCTTCCAAGACAGAATTAACTCTTAGCTCAATTTTCCTTCATATCAGTGACTGTTTTCCTGTATTAATGCCGAATGTAATTTGGCCATCTCTTAACTTGGTGCAGATAGAAATTTTCTTTACAGAAAATATAATGTAAAATTTTACCTTTTAAAAAACTTTAATATCCTTTTCTGATCCAGCAAAATCTGGCATACCTCACCCATAAATATGATTTCCTTCCATTGGCAAATCTGTATATTTGACGGCAACATTGCATGCCTTCACTGAAGATCAGTTTCAGTGTGCAGTTTGCATTATTATATTTATTGTTATTCTAATAATATCAATTCCCATTTTTTCTCCTGCTGCTGAAATCTAATTATGTAATTATACTCTTCCTGGTTTTTTACAAAATTCAATTTTACCCATCTGTGATGTGAGCTTTCATTGTAGATGTAACACAAAAAGTAACAGTGCTGTAATTCATTTCATCAAAGTTAGCAAAACACAAATAAGGCTGGGAAATGTACAACATTGAAAGCAAATTTGAATCCTCATGTCCACTCTCAGCAAAAAAAAGGATTATTTTTCTTCAGTAATTCTGAAAAATTCCCTTGTTCTTCTGGATAGGAGCTTCCATAGATGAAGCTGAACAATAATTTTATTGTTATTAATGAAATCTCATCTTCTTTTTCTTGCCTCCTGGTCACTCCACAATATCTTTCACAATGCCTTCTTCCCTTCCATCAGGTGTGGATTTGAGTGAATGTTTGGTTTCACTCATTTTTAGACATAGGAAGATTTTTTTTTTGTCATAAAAAAGGTCAGGTGGAAAATCCTCAAGAATCAAATTTCTTTCCCATAGTGCACAATAGAATCAGTTCAGCCTCATCTCTGCTGAAGGTGTGGTGGGCTTTCCACTGAGTTTTCTGCAGGTGAAATGGGGCACAGGTGCTTTGAAAGCTGTGTTTAATCTTAGACACAAATATATATCTCCTGGAAGTAAAATGAGATTTAATAATGATGTGCAACATGATTGCCGCCTTTATATACGTTACATTTCTCTAGAATTGATTTCACATTGTTTTAAATATTGAAACACTATTTTTTTGGGTTGTTTGTTATTGGTATATAGTGATGGACAGTGCTAATTTCAGAGACTTTCCACACTTTAAAATAGTGGGGTGGGTGGAAAGCCTAATTTTTAGCCACCGAGTAGCCCAGCAACTACAACTTCAAAGTACCAGGAGAAGCAGGCCCAGTGATTCACCAAATTATTGGGCAGGGATTTTGGTGAATTAGTGGGAAAGAACAGTGGCAGAAGAGTGATTTTTGTCTACAGCAAAAACTGTACCTGGCCAATGCCGCCACGTGTAAGAAATGCAGTGCAAGGAGCGTTCCCTGTGGGAAAGCTGAGAGGCCACCATCCTCCTCTGTGCCTGGAGAAGGGAAAAGCAGATTCCAGTCTCTGATGTAAATGGGGTTTTTTGTGCACATAGGAGCACCTTCAGAAGGCAGTGTGGCAATCCCAGCTAAGAATTCCCTGTATGCTGGGAGCTGGGGCATGGATAAATTATTCCCCATCTGATCAGACCGGGAAGGAATTTCCTTCCTTTGTAAGCAGACTCCAGTCTTGTTCCCTCAAACTTTACAACTCCTGAAAGGGACATAAACCTGCAGCTCCAGCTGCCCCATTTCCCTGCACTGTTATTCACAATTTTGGATGCAAACAGAGATGGTGAAGAGACAAGGCAGCCCCAAGTGCTCACATCCCTCCCTTGATGCTGAGTTTTACTGAGATTAGGTCCTCTCACAAAAGGCATCTTGGGAAACAAATTTCCCTTCTCTGTCAATTCCTGTTGCAACTGAATTAGCAAAACAGCCCCCAGTGTTGTAATACTTGGGTCCCTGCAAACCCCAAAGGGATTGGAAGTCACAAGGAATTTTACAAATTGAGACTTCGACAATAAAAATGTTAGGAACTTTCTGGGGTCATACAAGAATTCTGCACTGGCACTGAGGACATAGGGTGAAGTGGATATTGGAAATTTAAAACTAATTTTTTTCTCTCTTTTTTTTAATCTTAAAGTTTTTTGATAAATCATTATGGATAACTAATCGCTTTTTTTAGTACTATTCTCTTTTTTTTTTTTTTTTTTTTAATCAAAAGAACCAAACAGGTTGGCCCTGGTAGTAGCACTGCAGTTTTGCCTTGTGCAGCTTTATATGAAATTTCCTAATACACATATTATTGCCACAATAAGGACTCCTGGCTCACATTCAGATGTCAGAGTTTCAGCAATCAAGGGAAATTGGTGTATTTACACCTATTTATGTATTGCTGACAGGTAACTTCACATTTGCCTTTTCTTGTAACATTTATGAATAGTTGTTTTTACATAGGTAATAGTGAAAGCTACAAGATCAATCTATGCCTCTTCAAACGCCTTCAAAAAGCTTTTTGTAAGATTAGATGGGAAGATTTTCTCCACAATAAATTCAAATGTTTATACATGTTTTACTCTTAAAACAGAAATGCCAAATTATTTGGATTTTTATGACTACATGATGTTACCTAAACCCTTGAAATGGAAACACCACAGTTATCTACTGGCTTCATTGAACACATTTATTTTTATTTCAGGAAAGAGGATATTATTACTTAGTTTTTCAGCTGAGAAATGCAACCCTCTTCTTGGTAATCCCCTAACAAACTTTTTTTTTTTTCTGTATAAAATTAAATCATCGGATAATTAGATTTCCTACAGAACACCAAGTAAAGAGCCTATAAACAACATTAAAAGGATATGCTTCTGAAAAAGTAGCTTTTTAACATGTACTTTCTGTTCTAATGGATGTATTCATTATGTATGCAGAATGTTTTCTTGGAGAGTTTATTTTTAAATACACTACTTATATGAATGAAAAAAAGGGATTCTTAGCTAAATTCCCCTACCATGATAGTAGTAGTAAATTCTTAAGAATACAAAAATGCTTCATATTAGGTCAGGTATTTCATCTGGATGAGTCTCTGGCTGTGGCAATGACAATCATTTGACAAGAATATTAAAAGTACACCCCTGGTCAGTGTGTTTAGTATCATTCTTGGATCTTCAGTGCCTGAATTTGTCCAGATCCTTTTTGAACCCTTGGGTGCTGCATCGTCTGGAAGGCTCCAGAAGATCACAACCCTCCGTGCCAAGAATTACTTTTTTTAAAAAAAAAAAAACAGGCTAAGCTGATTTCTTGTGAATTTCAGCAAGTGCTCCCTAATTTCAGTAATGTCAAGGTGACAAGCAGCACTGTATTCATCCTGCCAATGTTTATGCAAAGCTGTGTCCCTCCTCCTTCTCCAATCCTGTGCTCTTTGCAGCCAACGTGGCCATTTCCCAGTTCAGTACAGTGCAGGCACATTTTAGGGATTTTCTCTCTTCCCTTTGAGCACATTGATGTTCATCTTTCGCTCTTCTGACCACTCGGTTTTCCACGTCCTTCTGGAGCTGCTCATCATCAGAGCAGCGTTTGAACCAGAGAGCTTCAAATTGGACAATTTCCCCATTCACAATTTCCTCCAGGTCGCTGATGAGTGAGGCTGACTCCAGCAATGACCCCCAGGGAATGCCACTGGTAACATTTTGTCCTGAAAAAGACATTTTCTGTTCTGTAATTAGGCTCCTGGCTATAGCAGGGCCATTTCAGCACTCCCTGGAAAGATCCTTTCATGTGGAACCTCATCAAGTGCCTTCTGCAAATCCAAGTGTGCTTGTTTCCACTGTATTTCCTTTATCCTTGTGCATATCATCTCTATTAAAGGACTGCAACAAGTGAAGCAGAACTGCCATTTGTGGCAGGAATATTGGCTCTTTTCCACATCTTTTCTTAGGTTCATTGTGATTTTAATTATAGAACTATCAGTACACCTCTGTAGTTCCTGAATCCTTTTTTGGCCCAATTCTTAAAAAAATTATGTCATTAAATCACTTCACCACTAGAAAAAGTGGTGTAAAAAAATCCTGAAAGAAGCCTGAAATCCTTTCTGCTTACTTTTTTTTCTTTAATCTCAGACCCAGCCCAAGAGTTGCCTGAATTTATTTTCAGCCTCAGTCCTCAGCATGGAGCCTGTAGAGCACATAAAGGCGCAAAGTTAATTTTATGGCCTTATTATAAAAATTTGAAAAAGGGTTTGATAATGGAAGTGCACGACAGTCACGCAACAATAATGGCACTCTTGAGAAATGGAAAGTAACGTTCAATTTCTTTTTATTTGATTAATCCTGATGGCCACTGCTTACACACATGGACTGTGCTGGCCACGGTGGTAACAGAATAATGCACTGCTTTTGGGGAAGATGCTGCATCAGCACAAAAAGGGTTTTAATCTCTTTGGACATATCAGCAAATAGGTGGCAATTCTTGCCATTGCTGCCTGAAAAGCTGTCTTCTGCTGCGTGGAACATAACTAATCACCTCATTTTCATGTCACTTCCTGCAGACCTGGAGCTCAACGCAGCATCCTTTGAAAAGTTTTGCTTGTCTGAAAGTGTCTGTGTGCTCGTTAGCTGCTGCTGATGCAAATGGGTGAAGATGTTGCCTTTGACGTGAATTATTTTATGTGAAGGCATAAAACAAGATTAATCATACCCTGCACCTCAGTGCTGCAGTAACACACTGTCTGCTAACATCCTTGGGAGTCACACTTCAGGAATCAGAGCAATAATAATTACAGTGTTAATAGGTCAAGGAAATCCATTTTGTTTTGTTTTAAATCTGTGGAGCAAACTTATGGAGATAAATGTCTTCTGTTAATCAGATTTCAGAGGTGAATAGCTTTATAGAATTACCACATCCAGGAATGTGAAAATATGCTGTTTCATGGTGGAGTTAGGAGTCACCTTGAAGTTACAAAGCCTGTGACTTCTTTTTATCTAGACAAAATAATCTGACATAATCACTGGCACTGCATGTTCTCCACGTCTACTGAAGTGCAAAAAAAAAAAAAAAAAAAAAAGAGGGTGTTTATAAATTATATTGTGCTATTTCATTTACACTGTGATTGACTAGAAAGAGGAACACATGATCTGCTTGCTGCCTTATCCCAGTGGAAATGCTGATTAAATTCCTTCAGTGGGAATGAAAACATCGATTTGGTCGTGCCCCCAGGATGAGTCCTCAGAACAATTAACACGAGTCATTACAACAGAGCTGCTCAATATCTCTCAGATCAGAACATTGAATTGTGAAAAAAAAAAAAAAAAAAAGCCCACTTGAGCAGCCAGGACTGAGCAAACAATTTGATCAGCTGCAGAATGATTGAAATACCCAGTGGCCTAAATGTGCAGAGCTGAGCTGTGTTGCGGTCATGAGGATTCTGCAAACACCAGCCCATAAAATGAGACACTGAATACTCAACCCCAAAGCAGCACCAAAAATGCTGAAACTGGAGATTTTTAGTTTTTTAGCAATGGTCTGATTAGCTACATCAGATTTATAGCTCACATTACTGTGGTATTATACCATCTCCTTTGGGCATTGGCGATTTTAAATTCATTTTAGAGATCTGTGGAGTTTTAAAATTTTAAAAGTTAGTCTTCCATGCACAGGTCTTGCACAACCTGGAATTAATTCTGAGAGAAAACCTGCCTCTGTGTGGGAGGGCTTAGGCTTTGCTTGTATTTAAAAGTGATGTTTTGAGAGGAAGCACAAGAAGCAATAGAAAAAAAGAAAAAAATGTGTCATGAACTTGAGAGCAGATGAGATGGCACTGAGAACATGTCTGACAAAATAAAAGAAATTTAAAAAATAAAAAATAAACATAAAAACAAATTAAAAAGGAAGGAAATGCAATTCTAAAAAGGAGTATTTAGAAATATACCTACTGTGTCTGTGTGACCTCCAGCTGCACTGGTACCCTGCAATGAGTGCTGCTGGACCACTGCAGCCCAGCCATGAAACAATTAATGGGATAATGAGCTGGGATGGATGACTGTCCTTCACACAATGTTTGTGCTCTGTGCAGGCAGGACTGAAGTCAAACTGAACTTGCAAAGCCAAACCAGTGCTGCAAATACCTTCAGGTTTTAGCCTTCCTCAGCCTGTTGTGGTGTGAGCTCACACATATGGTCTGCACACACTTGCAAATGCAGCAGCTTCTGGTAAAATGACAAGTCTCCTTGGTCCTCTACCTTCCCCTGAAAATGAAGATGCAATTCCTAAAATTAGAACTTCTGCTTTTTACAAATATAGCTGATTATCCATACAGCTACCAGGAAAAAACTAGTTTGGTATAGGAGAGGAAACACAATTTTTGTTTGTCAGCTGTCATTCTAAAAGGCTGGGACTGGTTGGAACCAAAATATTTTCATATCTAAATTTATTTTTGAAAATTGGAACTGCAAGCACATTATGAAACTGTCCTATATATGTGTGTATATATATAGTATATATATATGTATATATATATGTGTGTATATATATGTATGTATGTATGTATGTATGCAAATATATAGTGTTCTGCCTATGACCAGCTCCTAGGGGAGATAAAGTGCTAATGAACAAATTATGTGTTATTATTTCATGCAAAACTGTATAGCACTAGATAAAGTCAACTACTTCAGGGACAAATCTTCACTTATTTTAAATAAGAGAAATAAAGAAGCTGTTCCAAAATCGAGAGAACAATGTCAGATTATTCCTTCTTGGGACAAACAAACAAACAAACAAAAAAACCCAAAAAACCAAAATCTACAATAACCAAAGAAACCACCACCCAACAACATCAACAAAAACAAAAGACAAAAAATACCACAAAACCCCAAAACAAACAAATAAAAGAAACCAACTACCAAACAAACACAAATCACACACAGCTAAAATGTAGAACCTACCCCATTTTCTGGTGTTCAAATGGCATCTCCCATTTTAAAACTTGGTGTTAAAATTGCACATTTTAAGCCTCAATGTTCACTCCTTCCCACAAGATATTTTTTCTCATGGATGTGATCCCCCTGAGCCTTCCCTTCTTCAGGATGAGCAATTCCAGCTCTGTCAGTGTCTCCTTGCAGGTCAGATGCTCCATCCCTGCCAGTTCCAAAGCCACATCCACCTTTTTTTGATCATCTTTGTCAACAAGAAAACCAAAGTCTGGGATGCTGGATTTTTGGTTTTTTTTGGTTTTTTATTATGTTCATCTGTCACCTCCTCAACATTCCTTCTTCAAAGACCTCTTTCTGTAAAGCCCAGGTATGTTTACTGCCTAGTTATCTCTAGGTTTGCAGAAAAATAGATCAACATGTGTTTTGAAAGCAATGTCTTTTCAGTGTTTTTAAAATTAATTGCAATTATTTCACTTAATTTTATCCTCCTAAACCTAGGCACTAAGTTGAAATAATGCTCTAGGTTTGTTCTTGGTCAGCAGACACAGAAACTAATTACATCTGTCTTGAATGGTTTCTTAACAGATTATGAAATGATAAAAAATTTTGTTTTAGGCTTGCCTGTTTCCTCCCACAAATGACAAACAGAGCCTGAGCAGCTACTCTGGAGTAGATATGGAATTTTCAGACGTCTGAAGCTGAGTCACATGAATTGCCTTCCCTATGTTTGCTTTTTTTTTGGTTTGATGTTTCTCTAAACAATTCAGAATGATGCCCTTTTTTATGGTTAAATAGATGTTGATAAGGAAAAATAACGGGATATAAAGAAAAATAAGGGCATATTCAGAAAATCTAGATGTAGATATTTATGCTTAAAATACACCACGGAGTCACAAATAAAACATCTCATTTTACTGCACTGCTATACTAATAAAGAATTCTTCTACTGTATATATATATAAACCCAGAACTTTCTGAATCTACATTCTGAATTTTTTTCCCCACCCTAATAAAAGTGCATGACCCTTAAATAAATTCTGTCTTTTTAACAGGGCTTCAAGCCCTGATCTGTAAAGCTGCTTTACAGGAATATAAGTCTATATCTACACCAAATGGCTTCTGGGACCAAGATCTAAATGAAGATATCTGAATTTCCAGTTATTAAGATGTTGGATGGGTTATAGAAGGAGATGGAAACAGCTTAGAGACCATAAGGACTGTTTCTGTGTAGCCAGATTTAAATTACTGTCGTTTGCATGCAGTTTGTGTCCAGTACAGTGAATATAGCTCATATTTAGCATTTCACTTCAGCAGTATATTGTGGAATATTCCCATCCTTTTACTTCTTTCTGAAGAACATGTAGCCCATTGTAATGCGGAATTCATGAGTGCCAAAATGTAGTTTTTAAACTATTCCAATGAATCCCTCTTACAACAATTTCTGTGAACACATCTTGTAACAAGCAGCGCTGTCACTTCTAGGAGCAGTTGCTGTTTCTTCTGGAGGGGGGGAAATAAAAACAATGCCAGAGTCACAAAAGGCAGGAAGAACATCATCTCCAGGCAGCAGAATAAGAATTGCTCCTTGAAAAGCACACAGTCCTCTCCTGGCAAATGAACATGCTCGTTGTCAAGCCAGCTGGCAGGAATGCTAATTATCCCGGCGCTGGGATCCCACTGATTCCCATTGTAGGCCTGCTAGAAAAATGCAGATTGTCTTTCAGTGCGAGTCTATCTTGTCATTGCAGTCTCACTTGCAAGGGAACCTTTAGGTTTGGGGGTTGTTTTGGTTTTTTTTCCCAAATTTTTTTTTGGAACAGGCAGATTTAAGGTGCAGTTGTTAACAACATACATGCATATGTCATGAACTGCCTTCAAATTGGCAATGTTTGTAGTTGGCTATCAAAATTATTAACTTTTGCAGTAGAAATATTGCACTGTGACCTCCCCCCACCAAAAAACAAAAAAAATAAAGATCCTTTGGAGTGAATTTAAAGAAAATAGAAGATACACTGTGATATAATTCAGTTGGCCCACAGGTAGGGTTTTGTTTGGCTGCACACTCCATAAACAAAAATAAAAAAGAAACTTACATGCCTCTAAAGATATATGAAGGCAAATATAAAGCCTAGGAACTGTGAAAGAGGTTGTCCGTAGTTGTCAGAACAGTGTCTAATTAGCGAATTTCCTAAAAAAGCAGGAAAGCTTTCCTTGTATTGTTCAAAAGAATATTTCTATTACTACCTGAGAAGAGGAGAAGTGCAGGGGTCAGCAGCAGTAAATAAAGATTCTTTCTAAGCGCAGCTTGGTCCCTCAGTTTTGTTTGTAAATGCCTAAGTTATGCTTAAATTGTTAATTAGCTTTAAGCCTTTGCCACAACCATTTGCAACAGCTAGAAATGATGTGGGTAATGAATAGATCCACCACAGCACAAATCTCCTCCATCCACATCTTCCCGAATCCAGGTCCAACCAAAAATGTTGAGATTGGTAAAAAGTAGTCAGAACCATGTGTTTTTCCATGTCACTGCACCTTAATCTAAAAATAATAATCAATTGTTGTTGTGTGGCATTTAGGGGCTATGGCTTCTTTCTCTGTCATCTCTTAGATGTGTCAGCATGGCACTTATTTTACTTGAAAGTTACTATGAATTTCCCTCCTCTAATATAAATGTAGTTTAATTCTTGTGAGGTAGGGTTGGCTTTTTTTTTTTCGTGTTGCACCATAATTTATTTTACTTGGATTAATTTTAGTGGTATTTAAGTAGCTGTGAGTTATGTCGATGGTTAATGTCAACATTCAGACATGGTAGAAATGTTATTTTTCACAGTGTCAGTTTGAAAGGTAAAAATCATTTTTCACATAAAGATTAATTTATTTCTACATGAAAGCTCAACAGAGTTTGAGAGACTAAAGGCCTTACTGCAATATATTTTTTTTTCCTCAAAAACCAGATTTGCTGCTTGAGAACAAAACAAAAGTAATGTTTACCAGTGAATTGTTAAATGCTGTTGCTTAAATAAGTGGTATAAACTCATTCCTGATCCAGGGCAGGATGCCCTTGGCTTTCTTGGATTGAGGAAACACATTGGGAATGGTACTGCTGCAATGTAGTTGGTGTTCCTTTGGATAGAAGCTTTTTCAGGTAGTTTATTACTATGGTTTTCTCAGGTAGGGATACACAAATCTTCATTCTGAAACTCTTCCCGGCCCACTTCCTCTAAAATCACTTTGAACATGCCTAGGGATGATGTCAGTATTTTTAATTTGATGGAGTTTAACACAAGCACAATCACCTCATGGAGAGACACTATTTTTTTTTTTTAATTTAAAAAAAAATCTGATTACACCTTTTTAGACAGGAGGTTTTAGATGTACTCTTGTTTCTGAGTGTAGGAATAACAATGCTTGGTCTGGTGTTTCAGACAGTGATCAGAAGTGAATTACTGATGACTGAGAGTAAGAAAAGGGAAAAGCACCAGGAAATGGTTGTCCCAGTGTATTTTCCCTGTCTTCCGTTTAAGGATCTTCCTGAATCAGAAGTTGTATCTTCCTTTAATTTTACTGCTCTAGAATAGGTCCCTTCTTCAAATTTGTGCTCTGTTGCAGTTGCCCAGCATTAAGCCATGAATAAATGGGTTTGGATGTGAAATTTGCAATCCCACCCATCCCACTCAAGGAGCAGAATGGAGGAAATACCAGACTGGAACTAAGCAAACCAGTCCTGAATAACCACCCTACATTTCAATCACAGCATTATACAGAAAAAGACATAATCTGCTTTCACTGCTGTCTCCGTATGCTCCTGTGCTATGCTGGAAGTAAAAATTCTTTTGCACACTTGCTCAAGGTAGGAAATCCCTCTGAATATCCATCAGAGGGATGCCAATCCCAGCCTGGGGACTGCAGTGTGGACAATTGCTCATGGCAGGGAGTGGAAATCTCTGTGTGGAAGAACAAGAAGAAATAAGCAGAAGCCTGGATTGCATGTGTGTAATCTCTGCAAACGCCAGCAGTAATTAATGCAGTGTCTGTGGTTGTCTGTAACCCCACTTTCCAGTGGTAAAGTTGGCATCTAGGGACTGTCACATCACTGAAACCATGATGGGGCCCACAGACACCTCAAGGAGGAATGGAAGCTGTGTCTCCAACGACCTCTCTGCAAAAATATTTTGGGTAGCACTTATAAGGAATATTTTGGGGTTATCATGCGATGGTTGCGACAAAGCAAGACCTGAAAAAACAACACCTTGCATTTAGGTGGACACTTTGGTACCGGACTCCCAAACACCTCCCTAAGAAGCTCCTAAAAATCAGACTTGCTGTTATCTAAGAGCCGTCCCTGGCAGAGCAAAGTGGGCGAGGATATTTGTGTGTCAGGAGGAGCGAGAAGGAGAAATTGGGGCCTGGGAGCAGCACGAGCAGGACCAGAGGTCACCTGTGATCCCAGTGCCAGGGCTTGTGCTCAGCGCCACTGCCAGGCCCTGCTGAGCACAGCCAGGCTGATCTCATGCCAGAAAATGAGGTGCTTGGAGGAAGAAAGGATTGCAGATGTCTACAGCAGATTTGTTTTCTCCCTGCCTCCAGTTTTGCATCTGTTTGTTTTGATGACGTTAGCTAGAGGCAGACCAACAGAGGAAATAAGAGTTATATGTTCACGCTGCAAAATCAGGCATGTTTCATCATCAATAACAAGAAACCTTTTCATTCTAGTTGCAGAGGTATAATTATCACATTTTCAAGCCATTTTTAAACCATTTGGACATTTTGCTTAATTTGTGGACTGACATAAATGCAAAAACTTCAAATTAAATATGCTCAAGTAACATATTTACCCAGTGATTTCTTATTATTTTCTCTTGCTGTAGTAACTCTTTATCTCAAAATAGACAAATTAAAATTAAAATTAAAATTAAAAGAAAAATATATATATATATTTTTCTATAAAGAACAGGAATCAGCTACTTATTTCCATATTTTAATGTTCTTCTGAGGAGATGTCAATGTATACCACAGTAAGCTTGCTGTCATTTACTTTGTTTTGCTCAAACATTATTGTTCATCTGGAGGGATTTGCTGTTGCCAGAGACCAGGGTGGAAGCACAGAACTATCTCCTTTCTGGGGAGCTGTTTGATCCCCACACCCTTAGTCCACAAGGGAAATTTGGACTAAAAACAAATTGGTTTGTGGTGCAAAATGGTGCATAATGTTTCTGGGTCTAATTAAGGTTGTAAAAGAAGCCTCCAAGGCAGATTTATAACTCTGCTGTCTTCACATGGTGGGGACTCTCAGGAGAACTGAAAAATTCACTTTTCCACTGTTAATTTTTCCCATCCTTCTCTGGATCCGTTCACGTAGCTCTTGGTACACCTTGGCATTGTTATCTCCATGGACAGTGAGATTTTATGGGCACAGGTTTGTGCTTGGTGAGAAAAACAGAAGCATTAAATGGGTTTTATTTAGTGCACACCCATAATTGTCACTGTAGGATTAAAACCAATATAACTTGCCTTAGTATCTTGCTTTTTAATGACACTGAAATAACAGCTCCAGATGACAAAATCTGCCTGGAGAATCTGTATCATGTCAGGCAGCTTAATTGCTGTTTAATTTTTCCTTATTTCTTTGCATCAAATGTGTTGTCATACCCCAATGCCTCTGCCTTAACTAATAAAAATATCCCTCTTTTTTATTTAATGACTGACATTGACCAGTCTGAATTGTACACAATTTATCACAGTAGTGATATTATTATTTCCCAGGCTGTCATGATTTCTGTTAAAAGAACCATGGATTTAATAGAAACAGAAGCATAGCTATGAAATGTAATACATCTTGCACTTCTGCAAAATATGCCTCTCAATTAAAAAAAAGAAAAAGAGCTGAAAATGCTCTTGTTGCCTGTTTTCATTGTTAGTAGTTAGTGGTATATCACAGCTCTTAAACACCTAAAGAAATAATTGATAACTTGAAGAAAAGTGAGGTTTATGTCTGAAATTTATTATCGTGTACAGGAACTGGTCTGTAACCAATCTTTTAGTGATAAACCACATTTAATGGAACCAGAGATGGGCCATTCAGCTGAGAGTTTTCAGGAAAACAAATTTCTCGAGAATTTAGAGAGCAATAGCCCCATTAGAGTTTTTAGAAGAAAGAAGAGTGACTTAATAATCTAGTGGAGTTTTTGGAGGAAATTAATGAGCATATGGCTAAGGGAAGTCCATTTGCTGTGGTATTTGACTATCCAAAAATATTTTCAATATTTGATTTTAATTGATAAAAGAAAGTGAATTGAAAGGTTTTGTTATAGAAAATGATTCTGAGTGAAATAAATAAATAAAGAAATAAATAAAGGATGAGTAAAAGGGCAAAATTAACGGTGGAAGGACCTCACTGACAGTATCCTAATGAAACTTCTGCTGACATCCTGGCTGTTCAATAAATAAAAAAAAGCCAGGAGAATGTTCTGATAATTTAAGAAATATAATTATAATATTGTTTAGAAACCATTATCTCCAGTACCATGCTTTCCATACATCTCATTTTGTAAAGTCTGAGCTGAACACCAAAGCAGAAAGTATCTCTAATGTGGTAATTTTAAATGTTAGGAGTGGTATTTTTCTTTAGCTCAGATTGAAAAATGGACAAACATAACAAAACCATGATTGGAACTGCAAAGAAAATAAGGAGCTTGTACAATAAAGTACCTGTTCCCTGAAGGTAGAGATTGTCTTTGGATTTCAGGAAAAATCCTCCTAAAGCTAAGGAAGATAAACGCTGCTGAGCATGTATGGTCATAGCTGAGAAAATAGAGTTAAGTGCTGTGCTTGGTAATTAAACTTGGAAAGGAAATTGCCTTCAAGTTAGAAAGGAAAATTCAACTTTGCCTTGTAAGGATTTCACACATATTTCAAAGAAAATTTAATGGATCTCAGACACGAGATGCATTAACAGACATGGCAAATGTTAGCATGGCTCCAGCATACCTCCTCTTTAAGGTCCTCCCAGAAAACCTCTCTTCCCTTTTCTCACATTATATTTTTAAATAATTATCAGTCTATGATTGCTGCTGTTAAAGATGGTTAATTTATTTCATTCCTGTGTCCTGTAGGTATGGGTGTGCTGGTGAATTACACATGCACATAGATACACCTGTGTGAACTTTTCCATTATGAAACAGCACAGATTTTCTTTAATAATTAGCTGTAAGAAACTTTTGAAAACCTACACTTTTCTTAGGAGAGAAGAGTCATTTACCTCTGTCTTCCAAGAAGATGCAGCAGTTTGCACACCAAAAGATTCCATTCTGCTTCGATGAGAATACTTCAGAAAACAGCTAAGATTTGAATAGGCCTTTCAATCCTCAAGGAAAGCTTGATGAAAACACAATGAGGAATGACACCTTCACAACATACATGGGTTTTCTGAGTGTGTTCTGCATTGTTCCTGCCCATGCTGGTGACAAAGGTTTTGTTTTCTTCTGGTTCTGCCCCACACCTGGCACAGCAACAGGAGAGAGTCACATTTAGTCCTGTTTTGTGCAGTTATTACCTGAGTGCTGAAGGCAAAGCTTTTATTTTTGGGTGATAAAGAGAAGTAGCTTGAGGAGTTTAGGTTCTAGCTGAGCTTTGTGGGAACCCAGGGAACAGGGAATATTTCTCTGCCTGCTCTGAGGGGGTTTGACCCCAGAGAAGCAGTGACTTTGACCCTCTCTTGTGGAGAAAGCTCCCAAGACTTAGAGATAGGCTAGAGTCTACAAGATTGTGAAACAAATAGAAAAGAGTGTAGTTTATCACAGGGTGAAAGATTTTTGGGAGATTTTTAGTATGGAGGCAAGATAAGGGACATCAGGCATTGTCCCAGGCTGCTTCTTCTTCATCTACTCCATTTTCTGCAGTGTTGGTGGCACAGGGTGATTGGTCAAGGAAAGCTGCAGTTTTAGGTTACATGGACAGACAAGGGATGAGTTATTTGTAGGTTAGTGGAAATAAAGTGCATTTTGAGAGTTAATTGGATGAAACAACTTTAAAAGACCTCGAAACTGTACATCTGGGGCCATTTTGTAGTGCTTTTCCTGCGTGCAAAGTCTGGTGCAGGCAGTGCGCTGAAGTTTTGATAAGATAACAGTAAACAAGTTGAAGACAGAAGAAGTCTGGTGCATTTCTCTTTCCTGGCACAGAACTGCTCTAGGAGGGCTCCCCCTGTCAGGGACCCGATGAGGAGCCAGAAACCCATGGGCTGTTAAAAACCTGTGTGATGCGTGTCAGTCACACTCACTAATTTGAGTGTGGCCAGGATTTCATGTGAGCATCTCCTGGAAGTTTTTTAGGTTTTTAAGGAGGAGCACTCCCTGAAGCTTTGCTTTACCTTTTGTCCATCACCATCATCAACTTAAAACTTCAGTTCATTTTATCTTTGTCTCCATCATCACCCCACACCTGGGGGCTGCACTACCCTGCACCATCTCCTGGCTGAGAGGAGCAAATTGCACTGGTCACTTTTTCTTCTCTGCACCTTCAAATTAATGAGGAATTAAATTATTTGTGACTTCCTGCCTGTGTGGTACAAGGATATCGTAACAGTGCAATTTCAGAGTTCATTTTTTGGGTACTGCTCGAGGTGAAACTCTGCCAGGTTTATGAGAAAACCTGAAATGTAAGTAAACATCTGCCCTGTGGTGCTCAAAATTGCCAAAGTGCAGCTGACCTGCAAAGCAGAAGGTCTTTTGGGCCACAGAGCAACACTGGCTGCCAGAATAATTCCTGTGATTACCTTCTCTCCAGATTCTGCATCGGAACTGGGGGAAGGAAAACCTCAGCTACTCAGTTGGGTGTTGAATAGTAGATAAACTGCCAATTGTTTGTATGTAATGAATTTTCATACTTTTCTCAATTTACATTTGTGGATTGCTCACAATAGCTGAATTTTTTTGTTCCTGTGCCCAAATGGAGTGGCTTCAAAAAGCAATGTATGCAGAAATATCTTGATTTTAAAAAAAGATTAGGTCTACAAGTATTCTTGCGAATAAAGTAATGATGAATACCATACATAAAATTATGAAAACTGGAGCACTTCACTTAAATACATGCTTTGAGTCTTGCTGATTAAATGGATAAACCTTTAAATATTTTTAATGTGACTGAATGATAACTTATGTCTATTTTCATAATTCTAGAGATAACTGCAATAGCAATTTGTAGCACTTTGTTTAAGTGCTGAACTTTGAGGGAAGAGCAGCAATATGGAACTTGACAGTAATTACAGGATTTTAAATTTACTTTTTAACAATAATTTCAGTATCTGAATCTGAGATTTTTTTTTCCTTCGTTGTGTCCATAAAACCCAAAATCACAAATCTTCAGCTAGAATAAGCTAAAAGAAATTGAACGTTTAATCCATTTCATTACTTGTATAATGAGAATAATTATTTGCAAGCCATACTTTTGTACTTGTTTTTTAATTTCTACAAACAGGTGATCAAGTCAAGTACTTTGAATTTCTTCTAAGTACTTGACTATATCACCTGTTTGTAGAAATTAAAAAATTTGAATAGGCCTTTCAATCCACAAGTAATGCTTGATGAAAACAAAATGAGGATGAATGCTTGATGAAAACACATTTAATTTCTTCTAAGCTGGATTTGGCATGATATTCTGGATCTATTTGTATTCAACTGCAATTGCAGTGACTTGGAGCTCAGAAGAGTTGATAATTTCAGACAATTTTTTTTTTTAATTTTTTTTTTCCCATTTGCAGGGTGCTCTGGCCCACTAGGGATAGAAGGAGGGATTGTGTCAAACCAACAAATCACGGCATCCTCCACTCACCGAGCTCTTTTTGGACTCCAGAAGTGGTACCCCTACTATGCACGGCTTAATAAGAAGGGTCTTGTGAATGCCTGGACTGCAGCAGAAAATGACAGATGGCCCTGGATTCAGGTAACAGATGGAGCTGAGGAGGGAAAAAAACATCCTTGATTCAATTGCCAGTGTCACTTAAGAAACTGATGAAGACAAGTGGTTAACGAACAGCTAGGTTCTTATTCACTGTCAGAGACATAGCCCAGGCTAAAAGGGACTATTTAGTTGCAAAACAGTGATAATCTTGACTTTACAAATGCACAAGCTCCTTTTAATTTTTTTTTAATTAAAAAAAACCCCTGTGCATATGTTCCATTGTGGCTTCTAAACCGTGGAAGCAGATTTATGCAGGCTCCTTTCAAAAAAACTGCTTTCCACATAGGTTGTATTTGGTGGTCAGCTCCTTAGAAGCACACCATAGATTTAGTTCTTGGTGGAGCTATCCTGGCACATGCTAAAAGTCCTTGAAGTATTATTTTGGCAGTGCCAGAGCATGCTGGAAGAGCTGGTGCTCTTTGTTGAGCTGCTCTGGGCACACAGGTTAAGCGCTACTGGAAGTAACAGGAACTGTTTTAATTAAGGTTGAAACAGCTGTTAGTTCAGACACATCCATGGGGCTGAAAATACACATTTTCTCATCCCGCTCAAGCATGGTATTGCTTGAGTGATTCAAATGGCAGTGCCCTTACTGTGTACTGGATTTCTCTGTGCCCAAAAAATGACTTCAGTGAAAGCAGCAAGTATGAAGTCCCGTAGCAGTGTTGTTATGAAGGTAATTTTGTAGTGGTTGTTGTAGCTCTTTGCTTGGGTTGTGTTTTCATGATATGAGAATTGGGCAGAGCTTTGGCAATTTCAGCTGTTGGTTAATAAAGGTTAGTGAGTTGGATATTCATATGAAAACTTTCTGCACTGATCCTCATGGTCAATGTGTGAGGAGGATGCTTCCCTTCCAGTGAAACCACTGCAGGATTTAGCAAAACTGTGATATTTGAGCATTTTATCTGCTAACATTAAGTTGAACTGTCCATAATGCCCTCAGCTGTGTCAGACACTCTCTTCTTGAGGCTATCTTGGTGTACATTGCATTAATATTTGTTCACAATCAATGCTTTTTCCCTGACTACCGTGTTTAATTTTATTGAGAGGCTCCTACTTATCTAGGGGGGAAGCATACCTAATTACCTGCTCATTTTTCTTGTACGGAGAGCAGACACAACACACTGTTTGATGAAGTTTTCTGAAACTGTTGCAGTGGGAGTGCTGGATTTTGTCACCTCTGAAAAGCAAAACTGGTTCTACTGTTTGTTATTTATTGCAGAATGAAAACACAAAGGCCCTTGAATGTGTTGTTAGTCAGTTTTCCTCCATAAAGATCAGAGGGGTTAGGAAGTCTGTAAAATTTATACATTGAAAAGAACAGCAAAGGATCATGCAGGGGGACCTGAGCAGAATTATTTCCTTGGGAGTAGAAAGCTAATGTAATTTTAATGCATAGTGAAAAAGTCAGCTTTTGGGCTGTGTTAAGAGTGTAGGCTTTATTAAATAAGCTGGAGAAAGATTTCAAAATCATTTAGCACTGGCCCCCTAGACATGTCTTTTTGAGGAGAAGAGATGGATGGGGATATTTAATGGTCTGATGCTTTCACATTTGTGCTTGGCACCACGGGGGCAGCTGCCGGGCTCCCTTGGATTTTGCTCCCTGGGAAATCTTCCCTCTGCTCTTACATGGAAGGAACATCCTTGGGCCAGTGGAGAAAATGTGTCTAGAGTCTCAACCCATTGCTACAGGTCTGAGGAATTTGTTCTCTTTATTTTTTTATTTTTTTTTGAGTTTTGGAGGTTCTTCCAATCCCTTACAGGTTATTCTGTAATTTTGACAACCATGGGGTTTAAGGACTTTTGACAAGCTTACATCATAGAATTAATGTGTTTTAAACATTCTCTTATATTCTTCTCATTTTTCTTGCAAAACAAACTTTAGTCTGTTGTTTTCACAAAACTTGCCAAGTGATATTTTTTAATCCTCTTTTTTTTTCAGTTCAGGGCAAAATTAAAAATATTATTTGTAATTTCAGAGCAGAAGCCTTGAGAGGATTTCTTTCTTTACTTTTCTCTTTCTTTAAAACGCCTGGAAGCAGAAAATCTGAAACTTTTTTAGGGAGATGATAGGTGGAAGGAAGGTGTTCTGCAGAAAATCTTTTTAGGTCTGGCAAGGTGGAGATATCCACAGACTCACAGTGTATGCACAATAGATCTTTACATCAGAGCACTTTCTTGTTCTTCAACCATGAAATAAGCTCTAAGAAATAAACACTGTCTGACCCTTATATGGGGGAACAGTTTGATGAGAGGAGGAGCAGAAATCCCACATTTTATTTTTGCATGGGTTCTGTAATGCCCGGGGAGATGCTTCATAAATGTTTCTGGAGTGGTACAAAAAGTCAGATTTGGGATAAATTTCTGGCTCATGGGAGAAAAGATGTGAAACCCTCGACTTGGGTTTTTACTCTGTTGTGTCACCAGCCTCTGCCCAGAGCCCGCTGGGAGCAGCCTGTGCATGGAACCTTTTCCTTGCTGCTCTGAGTGACAAAGCACCTGGTCCAAAAGAAGGCACTGAAAAAGGGTGTGAGTGCTTGGCAGAGATTAAGTGGAAAGTTACAGAGCCAGAAAATCCATTTTTAGGACATGCAAATTAACATTTAGCGTGGTTGAACCTGAAGCAATCTCCTGTTCCCCTCTTGGAGCTTCTAATGCTAGATAAATTCTCAAGGAAGCCATGTATAATGGGCAAAGTCCCTCAAAGTATGATTATATACAAGCCTGTAGCTATTTTTGCCTTGTTCCATCATTATCAATTTTCCTTGTCATTTAATTTCTTTATTTATATGCAGCCTGGCAAATAAAAGGTTTGAGTGTTCTGCTTATAACTCACTTGTAATGAGTGCAGAAGTTTTTTTTCTCTAATCTTTCAGGTGTCTGATACACATGAACTAATTAGCATGCAATTTCATTTTCCTGCATTCTCCCAATGAACTGAAAATTGAAATTGCCATTTTAAATTTACACTCTCAGCATGTAATTAGTAAAGGCACTACAATGCTTGTAATTGGCTTGTGATTTAAAGGGTCACTGCCCATGTTTTTGGAAGCAAATTAAAGCCTGAGTAAGTCATATCTGCCTTTTAAAGTTCTCCTGACCTCTGTTTCTCCTCACAGGTTGGCTGTGATAAAATAGCACCTGTGTACTGCTTAGCACTTTATTAGTGATATTAACTTTTGTGGGTTGGAAATACAATGACCAGAAAAAAAAATCACATACATCCATTTTTCATTAATTGGTCCAGAAGTATAGCCAAAATGCTCACACTGACTGTTCCAGTAATGAGTCTTCTTTGTAAACTCTTTTTTTTTTGTTTTTTTTTGTTTTTTTTTTTTTTGTGTTTTTTGTGGTTTCTCTTTTCCATTCTGTCCTTTTGCATTTACAGTTTAAAAAAAATGCTGGTTTGTTTCATTCTGATTTCACTTCATCTCTGCTCATTCCTTGCACCTGTATTTTTCTATTCCTATATTAGTTGTTCTTTTTAGGGCAGTATGAATCAGAATAGGTATGGCCATGGGCAGGATTATTGTTTCTGTTATCCCTCTACCATATCCAAAATCATGGATATGATCCTGCCTATGGATTACTATCTAACAAAAAACACAAACTGCCAGCAGGACTTTCTGAATCTTACTCCTCTCCAGTGAATTCCAGCCTAGGAAATCCATGCCTGTGCCCTTACACTTCTTCTCCTCTCCCAGTTTTAACCATCCTCATATTTCTTCATCTATTTTTCCCCTATTCACAACTTTTAAGTGTTTTGTGGTCTTTTGGACACGGAAATTGTTTTTATAGAGTGTAAAACCCACAGGCACCAAGAGCAGATTCCAGCATAGCTTACACCTGGAGAGTTTTGAGGAAATGCACGAATTACTGAGCATCATGCCACTACGTGGGAGATGTGTTTGAACACCTGACCTGCTGCTGGGGACTGTTGTGTATAAATGTAAAGTACTCAATGGAATAACAAAACCCATATATTTGTTATCTCTTACTAAAATGGTATAAACTGTTTCTCCAGAGACATTGGTATGCTTACAAATTTTCAAAATAAAATATTCAAATATTTATGTTATTATTATGGGTAGTTGGAGGTTTGAAGGATTAATTTACAAAACAGGTAGAGTGCTCACTTTGAATGAAGGATCAAAAATGGGAAGTAAAGTTGGTTCAGGCTGATTATTTAGCTTTTTTCTTTTAGTTTTTATTGCATACAAGATGGTCTCAAATATTTAATCTGGGGTTTCTTCTTCAAAGAATTCATCCCTTTCCATCTATATTTTATATGTTTTTCTGTTTGCAATCAATTTTTGAAAATCAAGTTATAATTTCAAAATGGAAAAGCTACAAGTCTTACTTGGAATATATGGAAAGAGAATTATAATTCTCTAATTTTTCTAATTTATTTCCCAAATGGCTTTTCTGAAATTATGTGCTAAAATTCAAATGAAACACAATAATGAGAAATTCAACAGTTTGATGGAAAATGTGCCCACCCTCTGATTGGCAATTTAATATATTAGTACGCCAGTCCAAAGAAAAATACATTTGGTTTATTTACCATTTCAGCATGTCTGTTGTAAATAATACTTTTTGCCTTTTTAATTCAGCTTTCTTAATAACTATGCCCATATTTAAGAAAATTTCTTCACTATATTTCTTGAAGATATGAGTAAACACTTTTGCTGCAGGTACTTTTAATAAAAAAGATCACCTGTGATGGAAAGGGACCTAGCCCAACAGAGTCAGGGCAAAAAATTTCCCTGATCCCTGTCTTATTTAGAATTAATATGTTTAGTCCTTTTTTTTTTTTCTTGAAAATCACAGAAAATGCTTTAAAAAAAAGGTCTAAATATATTGTGCAACATTCTTGCTGTTAGGTAGAATTTATATTTTCATTGAGGCTTAATTTGTTACAAGCATCTCCAAACAACTTTTGGTTTCAATCCCACCTCTGGTGCTCAGCCTCACCTTTTTGGGACTTCCAGTCCCTTGGCATAATTAAATCTGTGACTATGAATCTCACAAAGCTAATCACAACAACTATGACACACACATAAAATTACTTGCATAAAAAAACCTTGAGTTCCATCATTCTTATCCCCAGGCAGAAAACCAAAAAGCATTGTGTAGGGTTTTTTCCTCAAAAAAAAAAAAAAAAAAAAAAGGCCAGGGAAAAGAAAAAGTTAACAGCTTCCTCATCAAGAGCTTCCAAAGAGCAAGTACACACCAGGTGATAGCTATTTGCTAATGAAATGATAAAACCCAAAATACACAGAGGCCTTGCAGAACATTCACTCAAACATCTGTTGGTGAGAGCTCCAAGCAAACTGCCATCTGTGAAACCATTCATTTTGTCAAAGTTCATTTCCTCATTCATGAGCACTGGTGTACAGGCTTCCAAAAATACCTGTCACTGAATGTTTTATATCACTTAATGTAGCTCTCATCTCAGTGTCAGGTGAACTTTATGAAATGCTGTCTCAGAGTCATCCTGTAAGGTGATGTGCACCACATAGGAAGATTTAAGCTGTTAAGTTAAATGCTGAAAAGTTGTTAAAGATCTTCTTTTTATTGTCAATATTTCAAAATTTGGCTGAATATCATAGAAAGATTTCCTTGGAGGATATTGGTGAGAGGCAGTAAGTACCTGAAAGCCCTTGGCTGTGGAGAACAGAAGCTAATAAGGAAAGTGCAGTTGAATTGAAACAATGCCACACAGGACCTTTGATCTGCAGGAATTAGAAGAGGTTGTCTGCTAGCCAAAGCCTGCCATAAATTCACGGACTCCAGTGAATTCAATACCAGTGTCTGCTCTCTGCAGACCTCCCTCAGCATCTAAACATTTAGCTTACAGGCCAAAAATGTAGTTTATGTACTCAGAGCAGAAAACAAAGGAGCTGGGAGCCTACTTCCTTAGTGTAGTCATCCACAGAATCCCTGGTATCCCAAGTCTTGGTGTCCATTTTTTGTCACACCTCCTGCTTTCATCCCAGGCACAAACATATTCCAACAACTTTGGGCTGAGGTTCTGGGTGCACAAAACAGCCAGTTCAGAGTCGGCATCCCCGTGGCAACTGAGGCTTGATGCTGTTATGAACACCATCCATAATGTGCTCTGTCAGCCCCCATGCCAGAATTCCTTAATTACTCCACCTAATGTGGCTGAAGGACTAAAGGAACAGGTCCTTTAAACACATTTATCCCCTGCATCTGCAACACTCTGCATTCCAACTAGATTTTTCCTTTCCCATTTCCCACTATGATATGAAAAGCAATCAAGTCTTAAAAAGTGGTGACACCAAAGGGAACAAAGGCGTGTCCACGCTGTTTATTGCATTAGGAAGAGGCAAATAAAAGGTGTCCCAGCATCTGTGTGGTGGTCCATAATGGAAAGATGTGTGGGTATCCTAATAACCTTGTGGGGATGACAGCATCCAAATCTGTGAGATGATGTCATGCTGATGTGTGATAGCCAAATGAATAATTTTTACCTTCTAAACATTCGCTTAAAAACTGGCAAAGCCAATGATCCTCACTCACAGTTACTGTCCTGCTAGATTTGACTTCTAGGAAAGGGTTGTTTCAAGTTATTTCAGTAAAGTTAAGGTTCAGGGAGCAACGTTTAAGATAAAGTAAGACTACATGTCAGGATATTGGGATTTTTTTTGTGTGGAAAGCAGGCCTATGTACGCAATCCCAAGATGGGCCAGCTTGGAAGGGCCCACAGTGGCTCAGCTGGTGTCACCTCCCTGCTCCAGCAGGGCCACCCCAGAGCCCAGGGCATTGTGCCCAGGGAATTCTGGAATGTTCCCAGGTTGGAGCCCCCAGAGCGCCTGTGGGCTCTGCCCAGGGCTGGCTCTGCCTCCTGTGAGGGGAATTGCTGGGATCAGCCCTGCCCAGGGCTCTGGGGCCATGGCTGGGCCTGAGACACACAGGGATGGACAGAGACAGACAGGGACGGACAGACAGGGACAGACAGGGACAGACAGACTGGGACAGATAGGGACAGACAGACAGGGACAGGGACAGGGACAGACAGACAGGGACAGATAGGGACAGACACAGGGACAAGGACAGACAGGGACAGACTGGGCTGAGCTCAGGCTCTGCCCGGGGCTCTGGGGCCATGGCTGGGCCTGAGACACACAGGGATGGACAGAGACAGACAGGGACGGACAGACAGGGACAGACAGACTGGGACAGATAGGGACAGACAGACAGGGACAGGGACAGGGGCAGACAGACAGGGACAGATGGGGACAGACACAGGGACAAGGACAGACAGACAGGGACAGACTGGGCTGAGCTCAGGCTCTGCCCGGGGCTCTGGGGCCATGGCTGGGCCTGGGTCTGCTCTGACCTCTGTACACAGGGATGGACAGACAGGGACACAGGGATATTCAGGGACAGACAGGGACACACAGACACACAGGGATGGACAGGACAGACAGGGATGTGGGGGCATAGAATGTCAGAAAACAAAAATAGTGCAGAAGGTAGTCTCACCCCTGAGGAGTTGCAGCTGTACTAACCACCAAAGATTAGGAACAGGCCTGCCCTTAACAGACCACAGGCGTGTCCAATAAGAAGAAGAGTGCTACAAAAGAGTGGGTTAGCTGGGTGAGGAAAGAGTTGGAGTTTGTTGGTTGTGCTGTGAAGAAGAAGGAGGAGATGTCCATGAGAAATCATTGAGAAGGTATAGGACTTCTGCAATAAAATGAGACACTGGGACAGATGGAATCCACAGGGAGATACAGAGACACAGAAACACCCTGGGACACCCCGGCACAGGCAGGGCTGAGGCCTCTCTCACTGGGGCTCCTCTCCAGGCTGAGCAGCCCCAGCTCCCTCAGCCTTCCCTGGATCACCTCTGTCCTCCTGCCTCCTCTGGGGCTGCTCCAGGAGCTCCCTGTCCTCCTTTTCTGAGGAGCAGATGGACACTGCACTGCAGATGTGCCTTCAGAGGGCTGGACACTCCACTCACAGAGCTGGGCAAAGGGGCAGGATCCCCTCCCTGATCTGCTGACAGTGCTGTTCCCAAAGTCCCCCCAAATCCCATGAACCTTCCTTGCCTGTAGGATGCTCTGCTGGTCAGGGACCGCTCATTGCCCACCAGAACTCCAAGGTGCTTCCTGACAGAGCAACCCCAGCAGGTCCCCTCCAGCCTGTGCTGCTGCTACCTGGAGCTGCCCAGGTGCAGGACCTGCACGTCCCTTATTAAGCTACAGACATTTCTTCCCTACCTAATTCGACAACCTGTCAGGGTCCCTTTGGAGGGCTTCACAATTTCAAAGCATATGAAGCCCCTCAGGGGTTTTGGCCTCTCGTCCCAGCTATATGTGGTTAGTGACCTGCTGAGGATGCCTCATCCACCCATTGATGAACAAGTTAAACAATTCTTTGCCCCAGTATTGAACTCTGGGGGATACCAGCAGTGGCACATCTCTAAGCAGACCCCATGATGCTGATTACAGCCCTCTGGACCTGCTGCTCACCCATTTCTCAACCCAAGTTTATCTCACCTCAGCTTCCATCGCTGTTGGAAGCACAGAAAGTCACCAGCAGCATGAGAACTGCCACAGACAACCAGGGCTGAAGTCAACTCACCCTCCTTGATCTCCCCTGGAAAAGGTGGCATGTGTTTGTCATCTCAAAGACCTTCCAATTTATGCCACATACTAATTCTGTGAACTGAAAAAAGGGAGCATATTTTACTCTTGCACTCTTAGAACCTTCTTCTTCAATAACTGGTTAAGATAAAAAGACATGGTTCAAGCCTTGACTGGCACAATGAGACTTTTCAAAGATTGTCTATCATAAAACCAAGCAATGTGTAATTTTTTTTTTAACCTAATCTTTGGCCTGCAAATTTTTGTAGAAGGAAAAATATTCTGAGGAAAAACATGCATAAGAATAGAGAAAATCTCACCAAAGGGTAACTTTTAACATTTCTATATGAACTTTTTTTTTTTACTTTTGAGTCCTAATTTCAATTAATAATAAAAGTATTTCAATTCATAAAAATATTCAATTATAATAAAAATATTTAATTATAATAAAACATTTCAATTAATAATTAAGGGGATGAAGATGCATGTTTTAATAAGGTTGTGCACCATTTGATAGCACTGTTATCACTAGATAAGTTTATTCTGGGAATGTGCAATGGGATCTCACAGTGGGGATCTCACAGGTTCAGGGAAGTGTGATCTCCTGAGAGTTCTCAGATTTCAGATGGTTAACACTCCTTTAATCAGTACATTGGGTGTCTTTCCAAACCTTGAAACTCTATAATTCCATGACTTCTTGGTCTGGGGACATGCATAGGACCTAGACAAAGCCCACTGAAGCCAGAGTGGGAATTTTTCCCAGTTCTCCTTTTGGGGGGCTCGAGAGAAGATCATCATTTTCTTCAGAGTTTTTACCAGAGTGCATCTGCCAAAGTGCCATAAAAACAGATGGAGAGTGTGAGACAGAAAATACCTCCCAATATCTGAAGTTATTTCACAACCAGAAATTTCCCTGAGTGTTTTTTTTTCACAGTGATTTTAATATTGCACCTTTTTGAATTCCCTTCTTTTCCCGAAGGAAGACAGTTTTCATGTAGGATGAAAAGAAAAGTATGTGGCTTTGACCTGAGTCTGACATCACATCTTCCAGATCTACGAGCTGTTGATCAAAGCTGTTTTACAAGAGGAAATACATGGAGATATTTTCACTGGCATTTTTATTTACATATTCTTAGGCTGATTCTTCAGGATGTCTTCTAGACATTGTGGGGAAGTTCTTTCTAAGAGCCATTAACATTCCAAAGGCAGGAAGAGTTTTCACAAGTTCAAAGCACGTGAAGAAATTAATAATAGCATAAATGACCTTGGTGTTTCTTAGGTAACATTCAGTTTCAGGTAGTTAATACTCATGTGATCAATACATTGCAAATAAAATTATATTTTTCAGGGCTACAAACCTCAGAACAATGTGAGATTGATTATTGGCCCCTTCTTGAGATGGCAGTCTAAACATACCAGTGTTTGAATAATTCATATAACTCTGTTAATGGCATTCATAACAACTACCTTTGGGACTAAAATAATGACTTAATAATAAGAAGGAACAGACTAAGCAAGTTTTTTAGTCTGTCTAATTATGTAAACTCTCTGAGGCATAAATTGAAAGTTCTCAACAAAAGCCAAATGAAGTAGGTGCTTTTTGATAATTCTCATAACATATGTTCCCCCACATTAGCATTACGTGGGCCAAACAATCCTTGTATTTATGCTTTCCACACAAGTAGGGTCTAACCTATATTCTGATCTCTTCACAGAGAGGCAAATTAAACTATTGGTCCAATTTGCATCTCTGATTCTGCGTGTCTAATTTAAAGCAGGTACATGAATAAGTCTCACTGAGGATGGAATTTGTTTTTAGAGGGTTGGCTGAGATGCGGGTGGGTGGAGGGAAGTCCTGAGAGGTATTTGGTCTTACCCTGAGGTGTGATAAACTGGAAACAGCAGGAGGGTGAGTTTTCAGAGGATGTAATAGCAAAGTCATGAGGGTGCTTTGCTGGACCTGCATCCACATAAGTGAAACAAAATGGGCTGGGATCAGAAACAGCCTGAGTATTTAATTGGTCTGTCCTCAAGGTGCAATCCCACAACCATGCTGGGAATTATAATTTTCAAAGCAACCTGTAACAAGCATTTGTTCTCCTAGCCTATAGCATTACAACAATTTACACTATCACGTGAATAATTTACAATAAAACATGTTTATTCTCTGTGGGGCAGACCTCCTTCCAGCGTTTCAGCAAGGGTGCTGCTGTGGATAAATCACTGCATATCCTCGCTGTGTGCTGCTTAAAACACACATCACTGCCACTGTGCTGACTGCATTAATGCCCTGAACTAAATCCAGGGGAGCTCTGCTGACAGTGCTGATTAGGAGAGTATCAAAAAGCCACAGACAGGCAAGACAGATGAGCACCTCGTGTGCAGGTGCCAGCGAGGCTTTGCAAGGGGAAGTTAATAGTGACTGACCTGCTGTGCCCTTCCTGATCCTCATCACCAGCCCAGCTCTGCAGCTGCTCTGGCACCAGGGTGAAACAGCAGTTTGTCCTGTTCAGACTGGAGGAAATAACCTTGGGGAATAAAAAGGAAGCACTGGAAGGAGCTTTCAGACCCGCTGACTTTCCCAGGATTGAGGGGATTGTGTCAGGTTGTTTGTTTCATGGGTTTATTAAAAAACATTTCTATGTTTCTCGATGCTAGTATCCCTATTTTTCATCAGAAAATGTTTGTCTGCGTGCTTTCTATCTAGCTTTGTCAGAATTATGACTCTGGAAAAAAAAAAAGAGAGAAGAGGCAAAAAAAATTAAATTTCAATCCTTCAAAACCTGATGAGATCAGCAGGGAAGAGTTGCTGCAATAAATCTTTTAATGCCAGTATAACCTTGATCTCTTATTCAACCCTGTTTTTATGTGAGTAATGGTGAGTAGCAGTAAAGATATATTTACTTTGTGCTAGAAAAGATGAAGAATTATTTATGACAACACTATTCCATCTCATAACTGAAACAGGTAAACACCTTTGTTCTCCATAAAATGCACTTCTGTTTATGAATCTAAAACTACATTTAAGGTCTCAAAGACCCAAGGTTTCATGTAGGCTTTAATCTGAGCATTTCTGGAAAGCTTGCTCTGGAGGAACACTTCATATGAGGCTGTTCTGCAGGAAGTGTTAGCGGTGTTATTGCTAGCAGTGAGATAACAAATGAGGGGAATGTGGCTATGGATTCTGTCCAGGAGCATCATGTAGGGGTCTTCCTAAAGTCACTCTGTCTTCTCATCCCTCTTCTCATCTCCTGCCTGCAATAATGTAGATAAGACGGATGCAGTTGGGTGTTTTTTTATCTTTTTGCCCATTTTATAGCTCCTGCAAAGTGAATATGCTAGCATTTGATCATAAATTGTAATAGGAAGACGAACACCTTCCATTGGAGCTGTCCCAGTCCCTGCTGTGCTGTTACACTCACACATTACAATTCTGAATTTAATCTTCTTTTTTTTTTCCCTATGGTTCTAAGGTTTGTAAACCGTGCTGAGGAGTTACTGATGGCCTTTGTTTTGTGGAGCCCTTTGGACTTGTTTGTGAAAAACAAGCTCCTGCATTAACTCACAGCTACCATTGCGGCTGCACACACACCATGCAAATTTGCAAGTCTGCTTCTGAATTGCCTCTGAAAATGGTGCACTGTACAATCAACAGGAACTCCTGAAATTACTTTGTTCATATTACCGCTTTCTCTTAGAGGAAAAGGCCTCCTCGTTTATTTTCTTTGCAATATGGATTTTTTCCAGGTTCCAGTAAAATCTAGATTGGGTATGTCTTCCTTGGTGTAGACAACAATTTAGCATCCCCAAACAGATTGGAGTGAATCATTGGAGTCCAGAGCATTAGTGAAAATTGTTTAATAGATAATCGCTCCTGCAGGACCAGTGCTGAGAGCAGTGAGCACAGCACCCTGGTCCCTTTTTCCTCTCCTGTGGAGAAAAGGCCATGACTCTGTAACCTGCTGTGACCATCAGAGTGCTCTGTGTAATCATGGAGTTGGGAGGACTTTGGTGGTTGAAACAAATAAGATTAGAAGGAATTTCAGGGATTTCTTACACTAAAGGAGTTGATTTTATTCCCCAGCTCTCAGTCATACACTGCTCTAGAGGGTATCTGCCTCAAGTGATTTTATTTGACTTGTTTTGGCTACATGGATGAATTCAACATGCAGTTGTGTACCCAGCAGGGGACCTGAGGTGGTGTTTCTTGCCACAGTCCCTGAATTCACATAAATTGAGCTGACTCCATGCCTGTTCTCTCCTTGTGCTTTCCTCCACACCAGCACAGTGACTTTGCACCCCATATGTGGCATAATCCAGTTCTTGTAGAGCCAGATTTAAATACATTGGTGTCTAACTACTGGCTTCATTTTACACACAGTTTTACCTGAGCAGCTCCATGTTCATCACTCATTCCAGTCCCAGAAATCCTCCTCATTGACATGCAAAGGCCATCAGAGCAGATTCCACAGCCTGCAGGTGTCAAGCAGAACCTTATCTGAGTTTCATAATGTTGTTTGTGCCATAAGGTTTTAGGGCATGGGGTGTGCTCGGACTGCAGCCAAATCCCTGGCATATCCTGGGTGAGCCAGATCCCTCACTGGTAGCCACTGGATGCAGGAGACCCCTCTGAGGTTCTGTTAAATGCAGGCCCTTGAGCAGAGGTTGAGTGTCACGTCTGAATCCATTGCTCCTAAAATAAATTTAAGTGGTAGATGTTAAAATGGTAAAACTGATCCTTCCTTCCTTCCTTCCTTCCTTCCTTCCTTCCGCCACTTCCGCCACTTCCTTCCGCCACTTCCGCCACTTCCGCCACTTCCGCCACTTCCGCCACTTCCTTTCCTTCCGCCACTTCCTTCCATTCCTTCCATTCCTCCTTTCTTTTCTCTCTTTCTTTCTCCCTTTCTCTCTTTCCCTCTGTAAGTAGATTCCTCAGATGTCTATGCCTGCGTCTTCTTCTTGCAAGGCCTTTACCATGCCTTGTTACTTAAATTACTGAGATAAATCTCTCAAAACACTATTGATCTTCTTTCATCCTTGCTTTTTTCCAGTTCATCTAGGTAATGATAAGGGATCCTTAAGAAGTGAATCCATTACCCTTTTAAAAAAGATATATTATTCTTTTGTTCCTATCCTGGTGACTTTCACCTCTTTGTTTTAAAACAGCATCACAGATGTAATTAAAATGTATAATTTTATGTCCTGGATCCTAATCCACAAAGCAGAGCTTCCTGAGCTGTTTCTCCCTCACCCTGGCACAGAAAAACACATTTGAAAAAGCTTTTAGTATTAAAGGATGCAGTTCACATTTCTTCAGATCTTCCTACTAAGGTATATTAAATAGGAAAAAGTTTGGACCCTGCTTTGTTACAGCCGTTGCTAAAGTTGCAGTATTTTCAATTTCTGCTGAGGTCGAACTTGAAAAATTTAAATCATATTAAAGAACCCAAAGATACAAAGGGAAAATTAATTCCTGATGTATCCGTATTCACTGAAAAGCATGGTGTTAGCCCAGGAGGGATTTCCATATTAGCAAGCCATGGGCATTTGAAAGCATTTTTTTTTTCCTACTTCCTTGGGATTTTTCTGCAAACGTTGACAGGATGTGTAGAGCTTGGAAAACAAGGCAGCCTGGTTTTACTTCTTATGTTGCATCAAGTTCAATACTGCTTAAAAATAAAGCTCAGTTTGTGGCTCAAAGGATGGACACTGATCAAGAAAGCCTCTAAAAGGAAAGATTCTGCAAATGGGAATAGGACATCCAGTGGTTAGTGCCATGGTTTCATTAGAAATTATCCTTTGAAAGTAAACAGGGAAATAAAATCCCCATAAATTCTCATCCAAAACCCCAAAGATTATTACCTGGAAATAGAAAAATTGGTAATTAAGCTGAAAAAAATATTATTATCTGCATCAATGGATCAAACAAAATTTGTTTAGTGTTGCATTATACCTTCCTTTTCCCATGCAGTGAAATGTGAAGATGCTACCAGTCAGCAAATAATCAATGTCTGGTTTCTGTTTTCCTGTGCTTTCTAATTTAGTTTTGCAGATGGTATTCACTTCATTATTAGCAATTTTGTAAATACATGGAAAATTGGTTTACTTGCCTGTTAATTAATATTCTGAAATTCCACATAGAAAATGAACTACTCATAAGAGACTTACGTAAATCTTTAACTGGATGCTATTCCATGTTACCTACATTTTTAATGTAGTTATGGGACTAATGGTAGTCTCTGGAGCTGTCCTTTTACAAATATAACATATTTATTTTATTATGTTTTCCCCTCTGAGGGACCAGGAACTGGGGAAAAGAAGTTTTCCAAGGCTGAAAAAAGTAATGAATCTCTTCTAATTTATACCTGTCTGAATTCCTGTTGTGAGTCCATTCTCCCCGGTGGAATTGCACACCTTCCTGAGTTTTCTTGGTATTTGTGGGGAAGATCCTGTAAAAAATCTGGTGGTTTTATAGGAGGCTTCTCCTCTCTCAATGGGTCTAAACCTTGAAAACACACATTGTTAATCCAAAGGTTGTGGGTGTTTAATAATTTCTTATAGGGAGAACTATGGTAAAATTACACCAAAAGCCAACTATTCCAAAAAAGTAGCTGAGAAATAGCTCAGAGAAAAAGACTCATAAAAAAAAAAAAAAAACCAAAAACCAAAAAAAAAAAAAAAAAAAAAAAAAAAAAACCAAACAGAAGAAACCACAGAATTCTACAGTTTGGACAAAGAAACCAGAGGCTTCCTATTGTGCACACAGAGAGATCTTAGAACACCAAAGCCTGATCAGCTTACATCCTTCACAGAGGTTAGATTTTATTACCAAGGGGGAGAAAGTCCTCAGGCCACAATGCAAACAATAAACCAATTAAGGTATTTGGACAGCAGATCTGCGTCTGAGTCCTCCCACACCTGTGCTGGGACTGCTGCTCCAAACAGTGGGGACTGCCCTGGCTCAGCTCCAGCCACTGGGGAGCAAAGATAAAACTCATTTTTGAGGAGACAGGTGCTAATGTAGCGTAAAGTATTATTTACCCTGCCCCAGTTGTTTGCTCTGCAGTACCTCCACTCATCTCTTTGCACGGCACATCTGCCTGCACCTTCACAAGGCTCTTTGCTGAGCTTCATTTGGTGCAAAAGTCACAGATTTCAGCTGACAGGGAGGGAGTGCAGCTGCCACAGACTGAGTCTGACACTCTTGGGTTTGAGTATCACACCCTGAGTTGTTTCCATGCCACAGGGGAGTAAAGGAGGCAGAATTAAGGCTGCTGGAGTGATGCTGAATTTGTTCGCTCTGAGCATATCTTCGTTTTTTACTTCAAGGAGTTTTGTTCAGCTCAGAAAAAGCACACGAGGAGTGTTCACATCCACTGATTGATATTTTGGTATTGACTGCTTTAGGATTAGCATTTCAGCCTTCATCACTAGGTATATGAATTTTTAGTGAGAGTCAAGAAAAAGCCTCATTTCTTTGCCGTCAGAACTTCCATGTAGTTTTAGTTTCACATGGAAGTTTTACTTGGTGCTGAGGGCCTTTTGTATGGTATTGCAAATTGGCTTCTAACAGAAGAGAAGATATAGCTTTTGGTAAATTATCACACTGTTTCATTTCCCTTTCAGGCAGAAAATATGTAGGAGTAACCCTATATGCCAAAATTAAGCAATATCCCAGTTGTATTCTGTATATCCATAATATATGTGCACATATACAGGAAATAAGCATAGTCCAAGTTTTTGGTTCAATTTTTTCATTCAATTGCTTTATACATTTGCACATGAAATTCATGAAAGATCAAAAGAATTAATGCAAATATAAAAACAGTCATTTAAATGTTACAGCTATGGTTTTTTTCTCTCATTTAGGAAAAAAAAAAAAAAGGTGAATTAAAGGAATCAAGGGTTGTTTCCGTCAGATTAACAGTGTGCTGTTATTTCAGATAAACCTGCAGAAGAAGATGCGAGTCACTGGAGTTATAACCCAAGGTGCCAAGAGGATTGGAAGTCCAGAATACGTGAAATCTTACAAAATTGCCTACAGTAATGATGGGAAGTCATGGACAATGTACAAAGTAAAAGGCACGAAGGAAGACATGGTAAGATAGAGTCATCTGTTACTGAAAGCATCTCATGGTTTAGCAGCTTTTAGAAGTATGAGATGTCTTGGGTATTTAAGCCTAATTGCCTGGCAGTATGATATAGGTTTCACTGTTATTATTTTTCTGTGTGAGAAAAAAAAATCAACAAATTTGCATCTCTCTGTGCTAAGAATTTCTTATACTTTAATTGATGGTTGCATAAATACTATTTCCCCAAGCTAGAATAATCCTGTTTATTACACTTAACTGATTTTCATATTAATTAGTTTACCAGTAATTACTCATTGCTCTGTTTTCAATTTCGTTTTATTGCATTGGCAGATTAGCTTTAACCCTTGGAAACACAGAGCCCATTCATCAATGCTAATCTCTGTGCTGCACAAACAGTATCATCCAGCGGGGTGTGTGTGTTTACAGTTTATAGTTACCACTTTTTTTTGATGGAGCTGTGCACACAGAGCAGGAAAAAAACCTTTTACTGTGTAAGTTTGCATAGAAGGCAAAATGCGCTGCATTAGATGTAATTTCTCTGTTAGGAAATTAAGATTTTGTGTGAAGAGGAGCATAATGAAGGGCAGAAACACAGCACAGGGATGTCTGGTTAGAGGGAGGGGTGAATAGAAAAGTGCTGGTGGGTTTAACTCATCCCCTCTGTGATCAGTGGGAGGGTTACAGTGCACTTCAGTGGGAGCTGGATCAAGTTCTTGAACCAGGGGGGGAAAAAATGAACATCAATCAGAGCAAATAATTGCAGGCTTAATTGAACTGCAACTATTTCATGCATTAATCAAGAAAAGAAGGCATAATTTAGTTGCATGAGGAGCTTCAATTTCTGAGAGGGACAGGACAGAGACCTTGGTTTGGCCCACGTGACAAACCCATCACAAAATGGCACAGCAGGACATTCTGCTGGGAAAACTTGTGTCATGCATGGGCAGCACTAAACCAGCTGCAATTTGGGGAAAACCTCTCACAGACAGAACAATTCGGGTGCTTTTGAGACACAGGAACTCGCTGGGACTCCAGGGATCCTCCTGACACGTTTTATTTTGCTGTTGCAAACGTCATTTCCCCGCAGGTGTTCCGTGGGAACGTGGACAACAACACCCCGTACGCCAACTCCTTCACGCCGCCCATCAAGGCGCAGTACGTCCGGCTGTACCCCCAGGTGTGCAGGAGGCACTGCACCCTCAGGATGGAGCTGCTTGGCTGCGAGCTCACAGGTGGGATCCCCACAGCCCCCAGCCCTCCGTCCCCTCCAGCTGCTCCCAACAACTCGTGCTTTGTCCCCCCTGCGAGATGCACCTGGCCAGCCTGAGTTTGTCCAGTTGCTTTCATCCTCTTTATCTAATTTTAAAAAAAATCACAGAATCACCAGGTTGGAAGAGACTTTCAAGATCATGGAGTCCAACCCAGCCCCAACCCCTCAACTGAACCCTGGCATCAGTGTCACATCCAGGCTTTGTTAAACACACCCAGGGATGGCGACTCCACCACCTCCCCGGGCAGCCATTCCAGAACTTTATCACTCTTTCTGTAAAACACTTTTCCTTGATATCCAGCCTATATTTCCCTTGGTGCAGCTTGAGACTCTACCCTGTGGTTCTGTCAGCGCTGCCTGGAGAAAGAGCCCAGCCCCACCTGAGCACAACCACATTCCAGGGAGTTGTACAGAGTGATGAGGGCACCCCTGAGTCTCCTTTTCTACAGGCTGAGCGCCCCCAGCTCCCTCAGTTTGTGTTCCCAGCCCCTCTCCAGCCTCATTGCCAATGCTCCAATGTCCCAAAGTCCTTCCTAAATTTGGGAGCCCAGAACTGGACACTCAAGGTGTGCCCTCAGCAGTGCAACACTTGGCTCAGCTGAGTGATGATGGCCACTTGCAGGGCACAGGAATGTGTCCCAATAAGGCTGTGTGGTGTTAACCCATTAACACTCCATAATTTTTTTCCTGTGTGGGTTTAATGTCCAGTTGATCACAGGAATCACAGAACCAATGAGGCTGGAGAAGAGCTCTGAGATCATCAGGTCCAGCCTGTGAGCGATCCCCACCTTGCAACACAGCCCAGAGCACAGAGTGCCACATCCAGTCCTTGGATACCTCTAGGGATGGTCATTTAGCAATTTAAACATGTATTGATGGCTAGGTGGACTCAAAATGTACCACCCTGAGCAGACTACAAGGCAGGGAGCCTCACCCAAGGCCTGAAAATTGTTCCTGAGCCCCAGAGCTGCCGGGGACCCTTGGTAGCCACAATTGTCACACCTGATTTTGGGAAATTCCTCCTGTGGCTGTGAGGTGACACCACCCCTGCGCTCTGTGACATCCTCAGAGGGATAAGCCTGCTTCCCATGGTGTCAAGGACCAGTCCAATAAGACACAACTTGGTTGGGCTGCTTTAATCAAGATTTCAGTTTGGATTTGTTTTCTGGGTTTAGCAGAAGCAGGGATAGCATCTTGTAGCAAAAAGTAAATGAAAAAGCGGACCCAATATAAACCTTCCCTCAGATTCTTATTAAAGCTCTGAAATGTAAAGCCTGACCTCTAGCCACCTTCTGCAAGAACTGTGTTCCTTTACAAATTCAAAAAAGCATGTAATGTTTTATCCTTTTCCAAGAGATAAACCTTTTTACTGGTGTGAGCACCGCACTGATTCATTTAGGAGTGATTTTTGTGTGGCTGCCTCTTTACTAACAATAGTCATCCAGTTCATGGGTGATACATCAAAACAGCTGGAGTTAAACAATTCTCAGTCAAAACCAGATTCAGAAATGAAAAGTTAATGCATTAATCTTGGTGTAGCCCTTTTCCAATATAGATAGGTTTAAGAGTAAATAGAAAATCCTGTCTAGGTGCTTTGTTCTATTAGATTTTTTTTTATGTCTTCCACTTCTGGAACCACAATTTAGAGTAAGTTCTTGCCAGAATGACTAGGAATTGTTTTGCTCAAAGAACTGTAAAAGCTAGTGAAGTGAATTAATTTCAGTGGTCTCCTAACAATGTCAAGGTCATCATCTCTTAAAACTGTGGACAGCTGAGGCTCAGCAGAGCAATTTCAGCCTTACTGAAGGAAAGGTGTAATTACATAGACTAATTCTCTCTTAATTCCAGGTGGTCTGCCTTGGGTGGAAAGGCAATTTGAGGGGTCTGCCTTCTCTAACATGGCCTGGTGAGAGGGAAGAGAGTGAGTGATAAACAGAGGGAGACTTGTAGCATTGGATCATCATAAAAGCTAACTCCTTAGGACAAACTTCAGCAAAATGTTCAAAGCAATCTGCTTTAGTCTCATAAATAGCTGTACTTACAGGACCCACAGTCAGGATCAATGCTAGTGGAGCCAACCATCAATAAATTAGGCATTAATTTTCATGGCCCTGTGTTCCTGCCTTGCTTGTGTTTTGCACATCTCTGTGTCCTGCCCTCCCTTCCCTCCACAGAGTATTGATGTGAGGGGAGAAGCAGATCACAGCTACTGCTTATTAGAATGCCTCTGTTCATTGGGCTGTTATTAATGGCAGCATCAAGCTGTTGTTTTTAACAGCAGATCCAGTGCTCACACAACAATGTCGCTCACTCATGGAATTCACTCTTGCACTCCAGCATCTGCCTCCCTGCAAGCAGCCCCTGCTCACGGTCATGTTTGTTGGTTCCTGTGCACAATTCAGCCAGTTCTTGGTGTCTGGGGTTTCTCAGTTTCTGCAGAGAGATGTTGGTCCCTAGAACCTGCACACCCCCATGGGACTCACTCAGAGAAAGCTCCTGAGTGTGTAATTGTCATCTCCTTCAGGTATGCTGTTCCCTGGTAGCTATTTCTTTATCCTAATGATGCCTTGTGAAGACTGAGCTAGAGCAGAGGCCAGACAGAATTACAGAATAAAGCAGGGATTTATCCAAAGGATCTCCTCAATGGATGCACCTTGGGCAGCACCAGAGCCCAGCCAGGGCTGCACCCAAGATGAACCAAAATGGCACCAAAATGCACGAGCAGGCACGGGCTCTGTCCCTGGGATCAGTTCTGCTCCATTTGCACCTTGCAGTTCATTGTCCCATTCCAGCTTTAGCCCAGGCAGTCCCACCCTGCTTGTTTTTCTCTCTCCAGCCCACGGGGTTTGTGCTCCTGGGCTGAGATTGGGATCATTTGTTCCCCAGCTGGAGCAGGAATTGTTTTGTGTCCCTGCTCTGTGCAGAGAACTCACCATGCCCTAAAATGAAGCCCAGACCCACACACTAAAGCAGCACAGAATCTGAAAAATATCAAAGTTAAAACCTGAGGCATCACTAACAGTCCCTCTAGGCACTATTCACACAAAGCTGACACACAGGGGGACTTTATCAAACCTACAGTTAAAGATAGGTTCCCCTTTCCTCATTTGTCCTCAGAACTGTGTAATCTGGAAAGGAATTCTATATTTGTTATTTATAGGCCAGGTTGGATGGAGCTTTAAAGCATTAAGGTTTAATGAAAAGTGTCCCTGCCCATGGCAAAGGAGTTGGAAATAGATTTGCAGCTAGATGATCTTAAGGTCCCTATCAACCCAAACCATTCTATGATTCAAGAATATGATGAAAATTTTTTCAATATCTTAATTTTTAGAAACAAAAAATATCACAGTATAAATCAAAACAAAATTACCTTTGCCCTCAAATAATTGACATACATTGCTTTTGCCAACACTGCACAAATTTTTGTCCAAGACAAGATTCTTGCAGACTGTTGCATGCAGATCCATTTGTGGGTTTGCCTTTGCTACATTGGATATTGAATATTTCCTTTGAGGGTTTGAGTTTTTCAAAGGAAGAAGTAGATGAGGGTTATAGTATGGATGCAGACTGAAGAGTAAAAGATTCTTCCCTCTGAAGAGTCAAGAGAGGAAAGCCTTTGTGTTTATTCCTCCAATTTTGAGGTGCTAATCCCCACTCTTTGTCATTATTTCTGTTCTCCATCCAGCTAGACCAAATAGGACCTGCAAACTTATACCTGGTTATATTTAAACATACAGAGGTATCAGGTATAATTTATCACAGATGGAGGCATCCAAAGCACCTCAAACATTCCAGCCTGAGATGCTCCACTGGGTGTAGCCGAGTGTCTGCATCAGCTATCTCCAACTTCAACAGATTTCAAAAAAGAAAAATGGGAATTGAATCTTCTCACAGGGACATTGAAAAGCAATTTTAAAGGCACAGTGAAGTGAAGAAGAGATGTTTCAGGGAGGCATAAGCATCGTTATAAACACACACCTGTGAGGGTGACACAAAGCCGTGTGCTGGTTTGATGACCCTGCAGGGTTATGTCTCTGTCATCCAAACAGCCACGATCTCCTGTGGCAGGGGCTGGGAAGCTGCTGCTCTCTGTGACACGGCACCAAGACATCCTGACACCTGCGTGCACCACGTTTGCCTCTTCAGATTCTCACTGTTCTTCTCACTTTCTCCCGTTGCCTTTAACAACTGTCTTCCCACCCCCTTTGGGGCCACGGAGAAGGCAGGCGAGTGTAAAATCCCATTAATTCATGCACGCATGCACAGGCACACAGGCACGCACAGCTGTTGCTTCATAAATCAATAATAATACCCAGAAAAGATAGAACTGGTTTTTGATGGATTGGGCCAGCACTGAGTCACAGCTTTGACAGCCCATGGTTTTGTGATAGGAGCCTCCTTAGCATTCCTTGGATGAAACATTCTTGCTGACAGTCCTTGTGATCCTGGAGTGATACTTCAGAATTTAATAATGAGCAAAGTCCCTCTCCAAAGCAACAGATTAGTCTCTCTTATTCCTATTACCAATTGCTTCCTCCCACTCCCAGGAAAATTGTTTTGTTGTGTTTTTGAATGAGTCCATTCCACAGACAAAGCTGTGCCATTTCTATTTGTGCACTGAGAATCAGTTATGTAAGATTGGGGATTTTTTTTCAAAAGTTAACTCTATTTTCTTTTGGCTTTCCATTTGTTTGTTTGGGTTTTGTTTTTTGTTTTTTTCGGTTTTTTTTAAATTTAACATGAAGTATGTCAATATTCAAATTTTAAATACAGGAGATGCTGCATTAAAGATCATGTTGTTAAAAATATAACTGCCTATATGCAGGTTTTTGACTGCTGAGTCAGGAAGTAAATGAGAAAACAGATTATTTTTTTGTGTTGCCATCTCCATCTTTTCCATCTTTCACTTTACCCCAATTATCAAGTGTCACTCTACCCCTGCAGCCATACATCCACCTTTCCTGTCTTCTTAGCAGCCTTCTCTCTCTCAGCCTTTCTTTTTCTGATTTCTTTGTTAAATCTTAGAACCATGCAGTTCATCTGCCTTCTCTGGTTTCCAATCCTGTTGTTTCAGTGCTGCCTCATCTTGTTTCCTCCGTCTTCTGCATCCAAATGTACCTTCCACATTCCCAGCACACAGCAGCAAGGCAGAGGAGCACAGAGCCACTTATCAGTTTTTATTTTTATCTTTTTTTTCACGCAGAACAGAGAAGGGAGAAGCCCAAAATCTATCTTTTCTATGGCAAAATAACTCAATAGTGTGGGATGTCCACAAACAAATAAGCCATTAACTATCGATTTCTCCTAAGTGATATCCTCCTACTATCCTCCCTCCACAACTGTTTTTCTGTGGGCTCTCCCTCCTTCAGTGGGATTTTGGGCTTTCTGGATTTTTACCTAGATGTCAAATAATTCAGAAGTGTAAAAGAACTCAGTGCTTTTTAACGTTTTACTGCAGCAGTGGTTTTTAAGAAAAAAATAATGTTTGTTCAGTAAGCAAACACATGGTGGATGTGAGGTGGCATAAAAGCATAAGGAAAATCAAACAGAAGAGGGGAAACAATATTTTCCTGTGGGAGAGGAAAATAAAAATAAGATAAGCACAGACAAAAGTCATCTTTTCATTTTGTTTCGCTTCATAAATTTATGCCAGGATAAAATATGTTGAATTCTCTATCTTGATTTTGACTCACCCAAGCAATTGTTGAAACAAAGTGCCTGGAATTGACTATTTTTCATTTATCTGTTTTCGAGTGTCTTCAACAATAGCCTTGATTACATCTTTTTCTTCAAGTATTGCAGGTTTTCTCTGCCATAACAAAAAAACCTAAACCCCTGACAGAGATAAGCAGGTAGCACCACTGATCTTGCCCTGCTGTTCCAGGTTGCTCTGAGCCCCTGGGGATGAAATCAGGACACATCCAGGATTTCCAGATCACTGCCTCCAGCGTTTTCCGTACCCTCAACATGGACATGTTCGCCTGGGAGCCCAGGAAAGCCCGGCTGGACAAGCAAGGCAAAGTCAATGCCTGGACCTCTGGCCACAATGACCAGTCACAGTGGCTGCAGGTAAATTTTCACGTGGATTTTCCCACTTCTTTGTCTTCTTTGTGTTTCAGGCATGGGGGCAGTTCTCTGGTTCAGTTTTATGTTCAAATTCTTCTTTTTCTGGCTGTAACCCTCCCAACTCTGCCACGAGCTCTGAAAGCCCAACATATCTTCATGTTTTTGTTGTCACAGCTGCAGGAAAATATACTAGGGGATGCTTCTACAAGCCCCAGTTTTCCTTTGTTAATGAACAAAAATGGCGGTTGCAGATCTGATTCACTGAATTCCCCTAATTTGTTGAGAGAGATGAGTTTATTTTCCTCCCCTCTGCCTTTCCAAGGCTCCCTGGAAAAGCATATTTGCTTTCAGCTCTGTGCACCTTAGCGAATCCCGCGCGTAGAAATTATCTTTGTCTAATTGAGGCTGCCCAAAATTACCTTCTGGAGCCAGCAAGACTGATTCAGCCCCTGAATCCATTATAAACCTGTGCACAGGGGTTGTTTTCAGCCCAGGAGTGATTCATACAACTCACTAATGTGAGGGATTTCAATAAATCACCAGTGTGGGAGCTTGTTTGACCAGCCACTGGCACATTTACATTTTTTGAACTGTTGAAAATAGCAGTGTTTTCAGTCAGCTGCCACTTTGCAGTGCAACTCTCCGTGGGAAGCCTCAATAGCACCAGACATGGCTACTAACCCCCTGCAATCTCTCCACATATAAATTATGACATATTAGCCTTTTTTGCCTACAGCTGCTAAGCAAGTTAGGAATATGATTACTGGTTTTTTTCTCCCAAGTTTATACACTTTCCATAAAAGGAAGGAGAAATTGCCCTATCTATTTAACTTTGGAATAGCTGAAGATCCTAGAATCTGCTGAAATTCTTTTAGAGCAGCATGTTGGAAGAGCAGTTGGTAACTTCTGGAGAGGATGAACATTTTACTGCTGTGCTTTATGGTGGAGAAGCAGATGAAAATGTTTTTCCACAGGAAAGAGAGGTGGTTGCATCATATTTTAGCCCATCAGTCAAACCACGGGTGTGCAGAGGCTCCACAGAAATTTCCTATTGTGTGTTCTTGCTCCTGTGGTTGACAGTGTATTTTTAATTAACTACAGATGGCCCTACAAAGGGCTGCATAGTTAATCCTTATATTTTCAAACTTTTCAGGCTGTTGTAGTATTTCCATATTTGAATTTACCTGAACCTGCAAATTTAATCTTATCACTTGCACTATCTCTTCAAGTCTTTGAACTATAAGAAATAATTTCTATTGTCCGGTCAAAAAGAAACTTGTGAAGAAATATTCATCTTAATGAATCTTTAGTTAGCTTTTCATATGGCTATGTATTGAGTTCAACAATTCCAGGGAATATTAACAATCTACCTTTTCCTGAAAATCATTATGCATAATGATATTTCCTCAAAAAAGGAACCTAACATTTCATGTTTGAGAAAAAAAAAGTAAAAAAAAAGAAAAGAAAAAAATCCAGCAAACTAAACCCCAAAATACATTAAATCCACTTGTTTCTTCAGTGTTTAAGGTGGTCATTACCTTCTGCTACAGTCTGGTTATTCTGAATTCAGGCCGTGACTTGAGACAGTCTCATATGCTACCAGTGTAGGTAATGATTCTATAAGAGAGACATGTCTATCATTTGAATTCATCTGTTCATTCTTGTTCTCCCTGCTGGTAGCTCTCTGTGGGTATTTTTGGTGGTTTTTCTTTTCCTTAAAACGCAGAGTATTATATTGAAGCCTTACAACACATTGACTGAAAGGTTTATCATCCTGCTGCTGCTTCCACGGAGTTTAGTCAAAACACATTTGTAAGGAAAAGAGCGTGAATGTGCCTGCATGCCCTACTCCCTCAGCCATTCCACAAAGAATTAAGCCCAAAAAAGATCATTCCATGGTACCCTGAAACGGGCTTAAAGCCAGACATTTAGCCCAGACTTCTGGATTTTGCTGAAGAGGCTGGCTTACCAATATCATATTTACCATGTCAGCTTTCCATGCCTTTTGAATGTTCTCCACAGGCCTTTCTTGCTTTATATTTTGCACCTTTTTTTCATGTTTTGCACTTTTGTACTTTATATTTTGCACTTTTTGCTTTATATTTTGCACTGATTTTCACGAGAAAGCCTGAAAAGCTGGGGGCAAAGCCTGCTGTTTGCCTTTTAGGATCATTGTTGGGGTGTGTGGATGGCTTGAACAGATCTGATCTGACTAAATGTCATTGTTGGGGTATCCTTGCCTGAACACCATGGCTACCAACAGTTTAAAAGCTGGTGTGCTGACATCCATCTCAGAGCACCTGCTGTGATGATGCTTGCTGAGAGGTGATGTTTGAATCATGCATCAAATTGCACTTTTGGATGAACTCTGGAGATACATTCTCCTCTCTCAGGAGCTGGAACTGTTTTACTCAGTTTTCTCTCAGAAAAGATAACTCTGAATCTCCTATGTATTCCAAAATGCAGCCATCAACAATTAAGCTCTTTGGTTTCAAGTGTTTCGGATTGCTGCATCCATAATTTAGGAATATGAAGTATTTTGTGTCTCCAGGCACAGAATGTGCATTTTTGGGGACAAAATACTCACCTTAATCATGCTGCAGTTGTTGAGAATCTGCTGTGACTTAGACTCTACAAGCTACAGATTGCACAAATAACATTTATTTACACAAAACACCACCATTAGCAATGAAAAAAAATGCATTTTCTTGGCATGAAGGGAAATTTAAATAGATTACACGACTAAAATTGTACTTTTCTCGCTGTGTCATAAACTTGGGGCTGAATTCCCCACGTTTCCTCAAAGATACCCTTGTCATTCCCTTGAAGAGGATGCTGCAAGTTTTTGGAGTGCTCAGGCTCCTTCTGGACACAATCTAGGATTACTCTTCCATTTGGTGATCCCACTTACCATTTCTTCACTTATTTGGCTTCAAAAGATATGATGGAGAACTCCCTGCCTGATGCCCAAAATGAAGCACTGAGGCTGTAAAGATTATTTTTAAAAGTGCAACTGATGTTTCAGATGCTTAGAGAATGCTCTTGTAAATAGATTTTTGCCACTCCATATCTCATTTTCCTAGCTGAAGGCATAACTCAAAATAATTAACATTTTTCTCAAAACCCATGCCCGCTCTGCTACTAATTTCCTGCTGTTATAAATTGTGAAATCAGGGCAGCAGCTTAAACTCCCTTTTCTTTATTTACTGTTGGCTAAATTCTGGCGTGTCACTTCATTTGGTGTCTCCAAACACCTGGAGCTTTCTCCTCCCACTCAACCATCCCTTCTGAATAAATTGTTTTGTGTCTTGTCCTAGTCCTGACTTTGCAGCCATACCAGTGTATTGTCAGTATTTTATCTTAAAACTGATGACGTGTTGGGCTTTTTTGGAGGCAACAGCAATGTCAAATTACAATATTTCTCCTGCTGATTGTGGAACCAGCTAAGCACTATTAGAGAAAAAGCAGTTGGTGATAAACAGATTGCTGGAAGATTGGCAGAGCAACTGTTATACCTACATGCTTTAAAAATGTGGTGATTGCCAGTGGTGTAATGGATTTGGGTTGGGTATTTTCCTGCCAAGCTAATCTCCAGTATTGGACAATATTACTGGGATTCTTTATCAATGCCATTAGATTGTCTCAGAGCTGCAATCAAATTATTCTTTCAGTTTAATGCATAGCCATCTTTTCCACATCAAAATGCCTCTTGTTTGAAAACAAAGGCAAAACTGCATTCCAAATAATTATCCTCTTTTCATTATACATATACAAAATGCATCTCCATCATGCCATCATGATATTCATCACTTATATTCATTTATATTTATATTCATTTTCTTGCATTTATTTCCAGTGTTTAAGCTTCCAAATGATCAAATCAAAGAGTTGTTTTTTTAAAAGCTAAGCCAAAATCACTTTCTACTCTTTTTTTATACACTAGTTTCCAGAAGTGGAAATGTGTCTACTCTGCCAGCCACAGAGAAAGATGGACAATTAACTTAAATTATAAGAAAAATATTTGAACCAGGAAAGTTGCATGAGGTGACTCCTTTTTTTTAATATGGAAAGAGAACATTATTTTCCAAAGAGTTTTGGTTAGCTGAATTTGTTTCAATGCTGGCATTTGTTTGAAGAACAAGGAATGTTTTTTACTCTCTCACGTGGTATTTTCTTCATGTCTTGTCTGTTATTCCACCTGACTCTTCTCCCCGTTTTTTTGATGTAACAATCTGTTCATTTGCAATGAATTCTGAAAAATCTTTCTAGATAAAAAAATCACTATACCATAGCAATTCAACAACTCATCTGGAGATCTGTGCAACAATTCACAAGGAGAAAACTGTGTGGATTGTTTAATTTTCTTTTGACAATTAGTGTCATTAGCAAAGCGTTTATTAATTCCATTTCTGGTTAAAGTAGCCAAATAAGAGATGTATATGTGGCCCATAGTTTAATTTTTTTAACACCCACACTGAGTGAAAAACAAAACAAAACAACAAAAACCAATAAAAAAAAAAAAGAGAAAAAAAAAACAACCCCAGAAAATGCTTAACAACATCTTAATGCAATAAGGGCTTGGAAGACGCAAAATTGGAATAAGGATGAAATGTTCATTTAAGACCAATCTGGTAATTAACATAATGAGGAAATTGTGTGACTTCTGGAAGAGCTGGATTGCTAAGCCATGTATTGTGAGTGGGCTTGGGGAGACAGGGAGTTCTGTGGGAGCTGTGAACTGAAATAAATCACATTATAAACAGAAGACACCAGTATTTCTCTGCAGCTTTATTAAAAACCACTAGGCCACAAAAGGAATCAATGCTCTGTACTGAAACAGCAACAAAATTGGTCTCTGCTTCTCCAGATGCAAAGCTGGTGCTGGTTTTTTATTAGAATTTCTCACAATCCTAAAGTTCTTAGATTTCAGATAACAAAATGAAAATTGTGAGGAGATCAGCTTTTTTTTTTTTTTTGTGCTTTCTACTGGGATAAAAAAAATATATTTATAGTCAATATTGACCATTTATCTTTTCAATGCAAAAACATCTCTTTTCATCTCTTTTACTGTCACTTCTACTTGAAGAACTTCATTTGGACACTGGGTTTTGGCACCTCCTTGCTTTTGTTCTTCCCTTGGTGAGGGACTTCACAGTGTCACACTGTTCACACAGCCTGGTAGCTCACAGGATGCACCTCAAGGCAGGTTTGGAATAAATTATTAACACAGATCTTTGCCACTCTTTCCCAGAGACTTGCTACAGGTAAATTTTCCTGCAAAAAAACAGCCAGTGGTAGGATAAGTTAATAATGGACAAAGAGCTCTGAACATTTTAGTCAAAGGCAAAAGGAGATGAAGACTGATGCCCACTTCTGATTTTCACACTGCTGAATGTACTGACTTTTCCTTGCCTAGGCTAGAATGTTAAACAGGTCACTTTATTCACTTCAATTGCCTATAAACCATAGGCTTAGTTTGGCTTAATTTTCGCTACTAATGATCACTATTTGCTTTTAGGACAGTGTGCAACTCAAGATGACAAGATGAACAAAAAGCTTTTCTCCTTTCTATTTTTTTTTTAATCTTTTTATGTTGCCAATCTGTTTTTAACAGTTGTTACAAACACGTACCTTTCAGAAATTGTATTAGGAGCTATGCCTTGATTTCCGACTCAGAGTTGTCTTCCAGGAGTATTTGATGGCCATTCCAGGGTCGCACTCTAACTCACTTTTTTGCCTAAATCATTTCAAATTAAATGCATTATTCACATTAATAATGTTACTAAATTGTGCATTTCAGCATTGCCCTTCCTAAATTGCTTTTGACTTTGCAAAGCTTTCCTGTGCAATTCATTTTATGGAAATGTTTATAATAGTAATTGAATTTAAGCCTAGAAATTAAATAAGGCAGTTTAAAATCTTGGTTTATTTTGCCTTTTAAATGCTTTATTTAGGCTGTATTCTGTCATTTAGGTAGCAAAGTCTGAAGCATCTGTAGAATCATTGATTTTACTCTGGCAAAATACAGAGGGACTATTAGAAGGACAGACAGATATAGGAGCTCTCTGTTGCAAGTTGTCCAGAAAACAGGCACCAGACAGACACACCATGATTATATTCTGTGACAAAAAAATTGTGTGATGTCACCTTCACAGAATCATAGAAGGTTGGAAGAGACTTTTAAGATCAACCAGACCAACCATCAATCCAGCACCACCACAGTAACCCCTAAACCATTAAACCATGAACAGGAGCAAAGACCCTGTCTGAGCTGTAAATTAGCTGTGGATGAGCGTTTATAGTAGAAAAATTTTGTGTTTCATAGAGTCCTGCTCTGTTCCCTGAATTATATTCCCAGCTCTCTCTGTTAAGCCTTCAGTAAAAATTAAGGGGTTAAATCAGTGCTCCAGAGCCTGCCTTTGACACATAACAAATTCATCCTCACTAACAAAAATTATTTAGGAAGTTTCCCTAAGCAGTGGGATCCTGCAAGAGAGTACTGTCAGCTCCCTCACTGACTCGCAGCTTTTCTGTGAGTATCACTCCCCTGCAGATGAAAGTTAAATTGAGTAATGACCCATTTCCTATTACAATAACAGGTTTTGATCTTGCCTCAGAAAATCTGGGAGTGTAAGCAAAAACTGCCTGGTTGTTGTGAATTTTGATGTACACGGGATCTGAGGCCGAGGCGGTTTTTTGTTGCTGTGCGTTTGCAGCGGGGATGTTGGTGTTAGTTGAATAGCAGCACCTTCTGAAAACACAGTGCATGAAATTTTAATGGAAAGATGTTCGTTTTTCATTGTTTTAAATTCCTGTTTTACCAAGCTATCATTTCCACTGTCTTGAAATAATGTTCTGTCTCAATTTGTGAAGCAGAGGCATATTTCCCTTCCACTCCCTTAAAAAAGTAAAATAGCTAAACAATTGTTTAGGTAAGAATACAGGGAAAAAGGGTCCAAATGTGTGTGGTACTTCAAAATAGCATCCGTTTTTTCCTAATAAAATTGTTTGTTGTTTTTGTAGCTACCCTTGAATTGGTTTTTGACTCAAAAATTGGTTTTTGACTCAAGCAGAGTTGGTCACAGTTGTTTCATCTGAAAATGATAGAGAGAAGCAAAATGACCTTGTCAAGGTCAACTATCTTTAAGAAGCAAAAAATACCTGATGTAAACAGAGATGAGGCAAAAAACCAGAGCCAGATGAGGGTGAAAGAATGGAATGGAACTCCATCTCGCTGTGTTTTCCAAGAACTTCATGCTTTATTAACTGGGATATGATATTTTTATTAGCCTTGCATATCTTTTCCCAAATACTATTTTTTGAATAAGCAAGATACTTAATATTTCCTTCATGTATCTGTCAGCATCTCATTAGTAAAATATAAAAAGGTCAAGGAAATCTATTCTTCTCTGAAGAAGACTCAATTTTACATTCCTTTTATGCCACTTTGAAAACACAGTGCATGAAGCTTTATTGTGAGATTCTGGTTGACTTCAGAACATTTTTGTTCAAAATCTGCTATTCATTTTTGTATTCCATCTCCTGCATAAAAAGCACAGAAACAGATTGATTCCTGTCTTGTCAAATGAGGAACAGAGATTGTATCTTTTTAGCTAAGTAAATAATGAAATTGAGACACAAACATAAAGAAGGAGTGGTGGAAAAGGAACTTCAAATTAATCTAAATTTGAAGGCAGCAGAACATTTTGTATCTTTCTTCAGAGGAGGGGGAAATGTGCTTAAAACCAGGCTGACATTTACCTAGCAGTAAGCAGAAAATGAAATTGTCATATCTCAGCATATTAAAGCATCACATAAAGTAGATATGAGCATTTCCCAGTTGGTCTCTGAATCTTAACCTATTCATTGGTTTCATCATATATTTTTGTCCCTAATAACACCCTACTCAGAGTTAAGTGTTGATCCAAGCAGAATATTTGGCTTTTTGTTTTGTTTCGTTTTTGATTTCCATGTTAAGTCAGGTGTGTCTCTAGAGCAATGTGCTGTGCAAGACCCTCTTTGCACTCTACTTAATAACATTCATCCTGCTCGCTCCTCAAGTAAAGCAAGAGCAGTTTCCCTGTCAGAAAACATGACAGAAAAAAGAAAATCTCAGCAGAGAAGATTTTAAAAGGGAAATCACTGTAGACACTGAAGTACTGCAACTAAACATTTCCCCAATTATCTGGGTCTTGTTCAAGAGCACCTAGAGACTTGTAATATAAAGTGTATCACAACAGACTTTCATCAGAATTTCCTCACTGGTTTGTTTTTTGGCTTGTGTTTCTATACATTTTCTCACTCTACAGGTATAAAAATATAAATAGAGACTTTTTATTTTTTCAGAACAGAGCTGTGTTTTTTAGTGTTATAATTCACTTATGACATTAGGACAGAGCTGAGAAGATACCTGAGTTGACAGTGCTCATACTTACATTTGATAGTTTTCTCTAAAATAAGCCAGGAAAAAAGGTTATTTTAAAGCAATACAAGCTTTGAAAGTTAGTCCTTGGGATTACAAGAACTTCCTGCTTAATTATGTACTATACATAACCAAGCCTTAATTGCTTTTGTTGCTGGAATGATCTCCTTAGAAGCTTCATGTTTAATTAACTACAAGATATATTAATCCTATTTCAAGCCATCCTTTCTTTGTTGTATAATTAAGCAGAAAAGTATTTTCACAATTAGAAATTAATTCTATATATAGCTGGTGAAAATAAAGCACCTCTGTAAAGAACACACAGGTCTGTTTTTTCCAATGACAGAAGTAAAAATATTTTGACCCACCTTAATGGGTTATCTTTGTTAAGAGGTAATGAGAGTGACAACACACCAATAAAATTTTCAGCTAAGAATTATTAAGAAAACTATCAGGATATCACTTAAGACCTCACTGCAGATGGCTAATGACCTCCCTTTGGCAGCATCAGAAATTCAAAGGCTTGATATGTTATTTATAAATATTGGAACAGACCCTCCCTGCACATTTCTTTATCTGAATTTATTTTTCTTGACTTTGAGGTGTTCTTCAGTTTGTCATATTTATACTTTGGCTGTGCTACTTCACTGCTGCTATAACACAAGATAAAAAAAACATTGTGAGTACAGTTTTGTATTTTGCAACAGAATCCTGAGCATCCTCATCTTTTAGAAACCTCAATAGCACATTGGAGGAGAAGTTAAGATTTGTCCCTTTTTTTATGAGAGAGAGAGGTAGCAGACAGCTTTGGCTGATGTTGTTTAACAGAACAAAAGAAAAAAAGGGAGATTTTTAGGGGTTGTTTACTTGACTTACTAGCTGCCTTACACCAAACCTCACTTATCAGCTGAGTTTGTGCAGGTGCCTCCATGAGTGCCCAAGGGGAGGCCTGGATCCTCCATGGGCAGGGCTGAGCAGAGAGAGCAGCCCTGGAGGAGCCCTGGGGGTGCTGGGGGCTGGGACCCCAAAGCCTGGGCTGGGCTGGGACCCCAAAGCCTGGGCTGGGACCCCAAAGCCTGGGCTGGGACCCCAAAGACTGTGCCAGGCCCAGAGCCCCGAGCCCAGAGCCCAGAGCCCAGAGCCCAGAGCCCAGAGCCCCGTGCCGGGCCCAGCCCAGCGGGGGCAGCAGCGCAGGGGCCATTCTGCCCCTCTGCCCCTCAGGCAGAGCCCACCTGCAGAGCTGCCCCAGCCCTGGGCCAGCCCAGCAAGGAGCTACAGCTGCTGCGGCCAGGCCAGAGGAGGCTCCAGCACGGGCACAGGGATGGAGCAGCTCTGCCGGCAGCAAAGGTGCCACGGCTGCCATCGCTCACCCGGGCACCAGAAGCTTTGGGCTGAGCTCAGGGCGGCCTCGCAGGGCCCCGAGGGGCCGCGGCAAAGATGGACACGGACAATTGCCGAGGGCCGCGGGGACGGCAGCCGGGGAATGGCTGCCGGTGCCAGAGGGCAGGGCTGGCCGGGATCTTGGCAATGAGGAATTGTTCCCTGGCAGGGTGGGCAGGCCCTGGCACAGGGTGCCCAGAGCAGCTGGGGCTGCCCCTGCATCCCTGGCACTGCCCGAGGCCGGGCTGGACACTGGGACAGTGGGAGGGGTCCCTGCCATGGCAGGGGTGAAATGAGCTGAGCTTTAAGGCCCCTTAAAGCTCAGCTCAACCAAACCAACCCCAAACTATTCCATGCTTCAGTGAAGACAGCCTCATGGTTTTGAGCACCTCTGACTGAGGTTCCTCATCGTCCCCAAGAGGCCCTGTGGAACTCCAGCATTTTCTCTTGTGTGTGAGTTGCATCTTGACACTTGCACAGTAAGGGGGGCGAGCTTTAGCCCCAGCTGAGGAGTGTGGTATTTGCTGGGTCCCCAGGATGAAGAAGGAATTGAGAATCTGACCCCATGTTCTTAGAAGGCTAATTTATTGTTTTATGGTATTTTATTAAAGAATGCTATACTAAAACTATAGTGAAGAAAGAGAAAGGATACAGACAGAAGGCTGCAAAGAATGATAATGAAAACTCGTGACTCCTTTCAGCGTCCTGACATAGCTGGATTGTGATTGGGTGATTAAGGCAAAACAATTCACATGGAACCAATGAAACAATTCACATGTTGGATGAACAATCTCCAAACCACATTCCAAAGCAGCAAAACAGGGAGAAGCAATCAGATAATTATTGTTTTCATTTTTCTCTGAGGCTTCTCAGCTTTCCAGGAGAAGAAATCCTGGTGAAGGGATTTTTCAGAAAATATGACAGTGACAGAGGAACTCTGCACCTCAGCAGGAGTTCAGAGCTGGGTCATACATCAGGGGAACCTGAGCCAGGTCCAGAGGAGTGTGTGGGAGCCAGAGTGGTGTGGTGACAGAAAAACAAAAATAACACATTCATCCTGCTCCTTAGACAAGCGTGGCTGTGCCTTCCATGCAGGCCTGCCTCCACTGGGATGACTACTTGACTCAAAAAACCCTCAGAGCTCTTTAAAACACCTTCTTCCTTACTTACTAGTGCTGAACCACTTTATTTTTCACAGCATCCGCCACCAAATCTTTTATTCTTTTTACTTCCCCCCAAATACACACACATACAATCACACACACACACACACGTACATATATAAATTGCAGGACCACTGTAGGATTTGCTCTGCTTTCCACAACACATCAGGGGGTCTTTTTTTTATTTGAGAGGACCTTAAAAGTCTTGTTTTCCAAGGTTTACAGCAATAATTCATAGTCTTAGAAAGTCCTTTGATATTAAAAATTAAATCTCTGTTTTATGAGAATTTAGAAGCTATTTGGGGGTTATTATTAGAGAGTCTTAACATTATTCCCATTATTTTCTTTATTCCCCATCCTACTGTATGTAATTTTGTGTTGCTAAGGGAATATGACCCTGTAAATAGGAGCAACATGATTTTTATTTTTTTTAATAATTCTCACTTAATTTTCCATTTAAAATATACATCATAAGCACAATACAAATGAATGAAGAGTCTTTTGAGAATTTTTTATGTCTGAGTTACTTTCTATCTCTGCAGATGCACCTTTTTTTTCCATTACAGTTTTTTCAGTTTTCTGATTGCATTGCAGTCCACTGGAAAAATGTCATAAAAAGTTATCTGGTTTTAGTTCTAATGAAACAATAATGACACTTTCTATTAGAGCAAGAGAGGACAGGTCATGAAAGACCATGGCACTGTAATTTCCTGACCCTCTGAAAAGCTAAATTTTAAGTGGAATAATGGCATTCTGGGGTAAATGGAGCAATTGTAAATAAGTGCTGTCATGTTCAGTAGCATCTATTTCTGTGATTTAAAAAAAAAAAAAAGAAAAAAAGAATCTGTCATCTATTATGGTATCTCACTCAAAAGGTGGAAATTGTGGCTAATCAATTTGCATTGCAGTCCTCCCACACTGCACAAGCCTTCCTGTTTCATTTTGGCTGAAATGAGAAATGAACCCTGGGAATTAGGTTTTATTTCTTGCATATAAAAGATATAAGCAACTTAAACTTTAATGCAGAAGAAAATAAATGAAAACATTAAAATTAATTATTCAAATTTAATCTGCTGCTCAGTTTTCCAGAGACCTGTAAATTTCATTTTAGGGTGGCACTTTATGCCATTTAGGCAATGTGGTCTTTAAAACTGAAATAGGGACTCTGTGAGGAGCTTTCTGGACAATTTGATCATCTGTCACTTTGTGTTGTGTCGTTGCATTATTTCACAGACTAAAGGGAAGAGCATAAAAAGAAACTCAGTGCCATGGCTCTAAAAAGGCATTGCTGTTAGATCTCCTCACTGAACTGCACTTGGTTTTAATTGTTGTGTAGCAGGAATTAAAATGAAAAGGCATCAATTAGTTCATCACAGCAACTTTAGGACCACATTGCTGTAGGAGCTATTTAGGAGGATTTTTACAGCTCAAGAACTAGCATTAATTGACACATTATACAAAATGCTGGGGATGGAGGGCTTTCTTTTTTGGTGGTTTCTTTTTTTCCTTGTTGGTTTTTTTGAGGGGAGGGGGGTTTTTGGTTTTGGTGGGGTTTTTTGGTTTTGTTTGTTTGTTTGTTTGTTTGTTGGTTTGTTTTACAGAAAGGTCAATGTCGAGGAGAAACAATGTCCACTTGAACCAGACGAAAAAACTAGCTAGGTAGTGAATGTTCAGATATGGCTTTTTTCCTCCAATTTGAGTCAAATTTTCTAAGTTCTCTGTAGATACTTCTAGCTTCTCTGCAGATATGGATTAAAAAAATTAAAGAAAAGCCCAGAAAAAGTGGGTTTGGTATACAGTATGAAGCATTTGTCACAGTACAAGAATTAAATCGTGTCACAGGAGAGTCGCAGGTGGCAGGTTTATATAAATTAAATAAATATATTCACACTAAGAGCTCACTCTGGTAGTGATGGTCCATACCATCAGCCACCTATAAACTCTGTAAATTTACAAATTTTATGCTTTCTGCACCTACTTTTCTTCTCTGTACTCCCATCAGGGAATAATAAAAAACTGCCTGTTGTGGATAAAGGATGTGCAACAGGAACCAGAGGGTTTCAACAGTCAGATTTTAGGGTTGGTTTTACACAGATCAGGAGAGACCAGATAAACTCTGATAAGTGATTTTGTGGCTGTGAGAAGAAGGTTTGTGTCCTAGGAGAGGCAGGACATGATGTGATCCAGTAATTAAAGAAATAAACACATTGGAAATTTATAAATGGAGAGAACACATGACTCTCAAGGAATTTCCTTACCTGAAAATGAATGAAAAATGCCTAAAATGCCTCTGTATGTGCATGTGTGTATATATATGTATATGTGCATATATATATATATGTGTGTGTGTGTGTGTGTATACACATATATATATGTGTGTGAAAAATGAATGAAAAATGCCTAAAATGCCTCTGTGTGTGCATGTATATATTTTGCCTTTTGGATGTGGGGGACTTTTTTTGTTTGTTTTTGGGGATTTGTCTGGGTTTTGGGTGATATTTGGTTTTGTTCTTGTTTTTGTTTTAGATTTCTGTGCACATGTGTAGCCTGGCAATCAAAATAGTTTTTCCCACTGAACTTGCATAGCTCCATTTACTCAGGGATAAAGTCAAAAAGCCTGATTTATGGATGCTACTCTAGCTTTATAGAGCTTTCAGGTTAATTTCTGCAGGATCATGTCCTGAATCTGTTGCTCTGGTTTACCATGGGATGTTTCCTGTAAAAAGATAACTTTGATATGATTCTTTACTATGCACAGGTGTGTCTGCATTTTTCCTAAACCCCTTTAGGCAAATATAAGCAAGTCACTGGCACTCCACCTCTTGAGTCTCACTTAAAGGGAGGAAAAAAAAAAAAAAGAAAAAAAAAAATCACCACTCTCTGGGAGACAAAAAAATAAACACACAGTTGTCTCCATTGAATCTGCTGAGCTGACATAGTTGCTTTTTGTTAGGGGCCTACCTTTAACCAAAATAAAGGGTCTACCCAAATTTGTCATACAGTATTTTTAGTTGAAGTAATTTTAATATAAATATCCGACAGGTTTGGGGTTTTTTGCCAATATTATTGGGCTAATAATCTGAAATATATCCCTCCACATCAATTTCAATTCTACAAATGTCATTGTGCCAGCATCCCCTGAAGTTAACATAACTCCTTTACCAGTCAGCCTTCAGGAAAATGAGAAAATCCTGGGGGCTGGCAGTGAGGGCAGCCTGATTGTGTGGACAGATAACACGGAGCACTTGGGACTTGCTTTTAGCAGCTCTGCCGGTTTCATCCATATCACTGAGCTGAAAAGTTCCCTCAGGCACTGGCAGGTGGACAAGGAGGGTGATAAGTACCTGGTGTCTGCCAAGGAGCTTCCTTATATCTCATAAATCCTCTGTGTGCATGTATTCCTCTTTTGATTCCTGCATTTTTCATCTCGAGCACTCTGCAGTATTTCCCATTTTATGGCTGACATACCTTCACCATGGAATGAATCACCTACATGGCAATTAAGCAGGTAGCCAGGAGAACGACAAATTTTATGTTATTACCTAATAATAATTGCTTCATTATCAGTATTTCTAACCCCTTAAATTACCATTATGTGTGTTGGTGTCAAGTGATCCTCACAATATTCTTTCTGCTATGCAGTAAAATTGCACAAAGGAGCTTACACTCCATGGAAGAATTGAAAATTACTGTGTAGATAAACAGAAAATAGTTTTTCACAGAAGAATTTTGGAGAGTTACTAATAATCAATTAGATTTTAAAAGTACTGACAGCTGCTTTGGTTTATACAAATGGCAATACTTTTCAGCTTGGTTTAAATACATAATTGGAGAACAGACAAAATGCTGGTAGCAAAATATGTGCAAAAAGCTTAATTTACTGTAGCATCCAAACATGGTTTTGATGAGTAAGTAACTAAGGCATAGACCATAATTGCCTCTGTCCACTAGAGATGTTAGCAGGGTGAAAAAATAGAGATTTAAAATGTCAGCGCAACAAGAGCCTCAATTTTTGCTGCGAGAACTCTCAGGAGTCTCTTGCTGGTAACAGGGGCTGAAAGATTTTGCACCCTGGTCGTGGTGAAAGCGCTTTGTGTTGGCTTTCAGCAAGTAACAAAAATGAATGATTTAGTCTAAAAAGTGGTGAGGGAACTCTGGATGCTTGGCACTGCATCATAGCAATAAAAACTGCTGCAGTTGCTGCGAGGGAGCATTCCAGGGAGCACTAGAGGCACCAGGAAACTGGCATGGAAATGAGAACTTGTCCACCCAAAAAGAACAAGCAGGTGTTTCTCTGTTGTCTGTTCTTGTTATCACCTGAAGAAAGAGGAATGTTACCTGTAAGATATACTTTCCTAGGTCTGGTTTTTATTTTTTCCCCCTGTGGTAGTTTAATTTGTACGGTAGATCAATAGGTATTGCATGGGTGGTGCAAGTTAGTGCTTGAAGGAATGTTTAGATTCCCTACTTTAGAACTCAATGTTTTTGTCCATATTTAATTTTTTTGCCAATTATTTATTTCCAAATTAGCACATATGTTCCGAAAGGTACATTTTTACTGATTTCACAGAATCCCAGACTGGTTTGGGTTGGGAGGGACCTTAAAGTCCATCCCATTCCACCCCCTGCCATGGCAGGGACACCCTCTACAACCCCAAGGGTGCTCCAAGCCCCAATTTCCATCACTGCTAGGGATTTTTCTCTGGGCAAAACAAATAATCTCAATTATAAATTACATACATACATAGACAAATAACTTCAAATATTTAAAAAAAAACCCACAAAATACTTATACAAATATTTAACCTTTCATAGTGAGACTGTCAATGCATTTGCATTTTATTTTTGCTGAGTTTTTATGCACACTTAAGATGAAGTATGCTGCAAGACCTAATGAGCTGTTCTTGATTAGCTGCATCACAAGGGGTGAAGTGTTGACTTGTTTTTGCAGGATCCATCTGAAGCCTCACATGGTGTTCAAACCCATTGATCTGAAGCAGCACGTTAGATTGGATGTTCTATTGCAGTCATGCACTGGTCTCACCCTGCCAGAATAAAAATTAAATCAGAACTAGCCAGGGGTGTTAATGTTGTCACTAATGGTGTCTGCATTTCTTTTCAAATTCATGGGGAGATTTTGCTCAATAGCTGTAATCCACACCTTTGCACTTCTGTCTACTGTGCCAAAATTGTGGGATTTAGTGAGCTGATAAGGGTATCCTGAGGTGCATATTGATTTTATAATAGAAGTGTGTCACTTCCAAGACAAAAAAGGGCAGAATCTTTTAAACATTTTTCCAATTAAAAGTATCACTGGTACCAGACTCATGTTAACTTAAAAATTCAGTCAGTCACACTGCGGAAATATCCAATATAGCCTACCTGCCTGGAAAAATAATTCAAATAAAGATAACTGTGCTGTCTTGAAACAGCAGCAGTCTGACTTGTGTTGTCAACATCCTGATTTAATTTTCTTGTGGATGCTTCATCCCCTTAAAACAAGCAGAGGTTTGCATTTACACGCCTTTGCCACCTCTCCTCCTGCCTCCCATGGTTTCAGCCACCTCAGTGATACCAGATTTGGAGCTGCAGGATTTGTCAAAACTCTAAATATTCTACATCCATATGCATTTGGCGTCTATACATCAAGAAAGAATCAAATTATGAGACTAGAGAAGCTTGAGCATTAACTCAAATTTAATGTCAGGGAAACCAATTATAGAATGTTGCATGATAACTGCTCTCTCTTTTGTATTTGTTACTTTAATGATCAAATGCAGTTTTATGTATTTAATCCCTGGCTGTGTCAACACATTCCTAACCTGTATCTAAATTCAGGTGGGTGCTTGAAGTAATCAGCTGTCTGTGGGATGGTTTATGGTGTTGAACATGCTATGAGTTACATTTTAAGCAGTAAGCCAAAAATAATGAACAGCACTTTTTAAGTAATTTCCTTTAGGAAGTAGTGAGCTGGTTTTATGCTTCAGTGGAGTGAAAAAAAAAAAAAAAAACTCAGAGAGTTTAATTTTTAAGATAACTAAGCAGATTACAAGATGGATGAAGAGGTCTAGGTGACTGCATGGCTAGCTTTCAGTAGTAAAACAGTTTTGGAAACAAATTATGAAACAAATAGACAGTCTGATGAGAATACTCCTAACTGAGCAGCTGTGGGAACCTTTTTATTTTTTGCCTGCCACTGGTGGTGTAGCTGCTGCAACAGCTCCCAGCATCATTGCAGGCAGTGGAACAAGAGACAAGCAAGGCTAATCTGTGTGCTCGTGGGAACTGAGAGAGCAAGGCACAGCACTTTCCCCTCTGGAGCCCATGAAAGCCACACTAATTTAAGATCAAAGGCAGCAGAACTTCTGTGTCTCACGGTTCCTTGCATGAGTTTGTGGGAAAGAGTCAACCTGAAACATGGGTGATCTACCTATAGTTTATTTTTAGTGTTGCTATTTTTATTTAGCCGTGGATTAAATCGCAATTTCTTGGGATGGTCTGGCAACACATCAGCTGTTTTCATAGCTATGAATTATCTGCATTCAGAGATGCCCTTGGAACAAGAGTGGTATAATTTAGTGCAGATAAAATTATCAGCATTTAGGAAGGGGGGAAAAAAGCATATGTGGTATTGCTTCATATCGATTTGATAGTCTGTTTAGAAAAGGCTTGGCTCCTGAAGGAGTTTGTGCAGATAAAAATATATATTGCAGAGCTCTACATTAAGTGGTACATAAAAAATGCTGGCAAGTCCCATCTCATTTATTTTAATTCAGTGCTTTCTCCTCAGAAAGGTTAGTCCCATATTTCTCCGGGATCCTTACATTTCATCTGCTGTGCAGAAATAAGCCTGACTTTCTCTGATATGCAGCCTGAGAAACCACAAACAAATAAAACACACTGCTCCATATGCAGGGCCCTCCTTTCTGTCGCAGTGGCAAATTTAACACACACGTGACTTAAGTGTAGCAAAGAACTTGTAGCAAAGAACAGCTTTAAGGCATTTTCAGTGCCCAGTAAAACTTTATTTTGACCCAAAATATTTTTGTCGATTTTCAGATAAGCCAGCATACTGGTTGGTAAGGATAAGTGCATGCAAAAATGGTGCAGGAAGCAATGATAAAAGGAGGCTATTCCTACAATATTCCAAAAAAATATTTGAGGGAGCATGGATGTGTAAGAAATTAATAGCAAATAGCATATCACTTGCATGCATCAGTGAGGATGTAGCTGAGACAAGGTTTGCAGAGAAAATGGATATTCCTTATGGGGCCAGCTGATAGGTTTGCTGCCATCAACAGGAAGACCATATCCTTAATTTCCCCTACTTTCAGGAAATGCTGAAATATTGCCAGTTGTCAGTGGGGTAGTGCAGGCCTACAGAAGGAAGCATTAACCTCAGACTAAGTAAAAATTATGTAAATAAAAGTTTTAGTATTTCTCATGGAGTTTTTTTGAAAATTATTGGGGAATTAATATCATCGAATATTTCCTTGGCACCAAAATAAAAGTTCTCAAGCTGTGGGTGTGAGCTCTTTGTTATAGATGCCTCAGATACAACAGCCACAAATTCCCCCATACTTTTATTTTCATTTTTTACTTATATCACCTGCATTGCATCTCCTGGTCTTTGATTTCCTCTTTTCCAAGATATTCACTTTTCCTGCTTGTGTGCAGCAATGTCTTTCTTTTTGAAATTTGCTTTTAATTCCCTCTAATTCCAGCTGAATTTATTGAAAATAGATTTACACCTCTCTACAGATTATACAAATCCCTATATATTTCTTCCTGGCATGGGGAACAGTGTACCAATAACTTAGAATTTAAAAGAAAAATAAAATTAAAAAGCATTTTGGGGATAATATGCATGTAAACTCAATAGTGACTTGACATATCACAAAAACCATTCGGAAAAAAATTACCTGTGTTTTAAGTATGCATGTCTGAATATGTGTGAGTACATATTCCTCTGTGTGTGTGCGTGTGCGCAAATCTGTAGATGACATACAAATAGATAATACAGATATAAATTGTGGGGATTTTTGAAGAAATTTTGAATGAGTTAGAGATGGGATGCCTGGAGTTTTTAGGTGATGTGATTTATTTTTCTTGTCCTCTGTATAGTCAGGAAAGGTGAGTTTGTCTCACATCTTCACTGCATAGCTCAGAAGGTCACAAGACTTTTAGTTACTAGATTTTTTAAGTATTTATTGACCAATAAAACAACTTCAATAAGGATATTTATGTTTTTGACCTAATCCTTAAATATTTTGTCTTATGGACCCATGCTACAGTGTAAGCTTTTGTAGCCAATCATGTTATGGCACAAACTTATTGTACTGTATCCTAAAGTTCTTGTTTACCATTGTAACTACTTTTATTTTTTCTAGATCTTAAACTCTAAAACTCTAAACTTTCTTCTTAACTTAATTTGTCTTTGCTTTAAACTATAAATCCACATTTTCATTTCTAGTACCTGAGTTTGGGAGTCTTTTCCAATGTCCCAAACCAAATCCTGGGTTTAAATCTAAGCTTTGGCTTACAGGCCCAAAGTTCTGAGAATTCCTGATATTTCAGATTGTAACAATAAATGATAGAGATAGAGAGAGTAAAAGATAAAAATAGAGATGCTGACAGAAATAGAGACAGACATAGAGGTAAAAGTAGAGATAGAAACACAGACAGAGATAGATGATACAGAATAGAAATAAACATGATCATTTCTATAACAAAATAACTTTTTTTTTGACCACAAACAACTTCCAGAACACAAATGAGAACCCTCCAAATGTGCTGAAAGAGTTCCCTCATTCAAATCTGCGTTTTTCCTCCAAAACTTTGTGCAAGAATTTCTGCCTGGGTTTTCCATCCACCCTGCATGAGTGATTTGTGTAGCACCAGGGGTGCATTGTGCTCCTTGGTACCATGCAAACCTTTGACGTTTCACCCTGCAGCCACCTAGGGAATCTCCACAGGGTTCTCCTCCCACCCAGAGCTGTCCAGAGCTGGAGCCAGATTTCAGCTCTCTGAAATAAAAGCTCTTTCAGGATCCTGCAGGTGTTGAGACTCCAGTTGGCTCCCAGGCAAGCAAAAGACATCCAGGATGCTGCTTGCAGATAATTTCACTGCCACCCCAGCCAGTGGGGCTTTCTGTGAGGTGTCCCAGGAAAATGGAAGGGATTATGTGGTTTGTTGTATTTTTTGTGGTTTTTATTTAATTTTTGGGGGTTTTTGTTGTTGTTTCATTTCTAAAAAAACATTGTCCTTTTCAAACTCGTGTTGCTTGGACAAGCAAAAAGCATCTGCTTTTTCTTGAAGGACCCCTTTGGCAGTTAATGTGAAATTAAAAAATGGAAGTAAGGAATGCAGGAAAGATAAATTTAAAAGCATGAATGCTGGTCTCTGATTTAGCCTCTGATATTTATGCTCTTGTGCACCAGCAGGACACAGAATCATGGAATTATAGAATGGTTTAGATTGGATAGGATCCTAAATCCCATCCAGTGCCACCATGGCTGGGACCCCTCCCACTGTCCCAGTGTCCAGCCCGGCCTCGGGCAGTGCCAGGGATGCAGGGGCAGCCCCAGCTGCTCTGGGCACCCTGTGCCAGGGCCTGCCCACCCTGCCAGGGAACAATTCCTCATTGCCAAGGTCCCAGCCAGCCCTCTGACCATGGAAAATCTTTCCCCCCTGTCTCTAATGATCCTTCCAAAAAATCCTTTTCCTGCCCTCCAAGTATCTCTCAAACCATAGTTCTAAATGTGCAGCCATCATATGATCGTCATCTCAACCTCTAAAATAAAATTACTTAATTTAAAACACAATATCAGCATCCATACAGCCTGACTGCATTTGTAATTCTGGAAATACAGGTAAAATACTGTCATGCTTATATTTGTTGTGAATTTAGGAGTTATTTACTTGAGCCGCAGTGCCACAAGTAAACCCACTGCTGTGAGCAAGCTACCTGCTTTCTACTAAGAAAATCAATGCTCTTCGTAGTAGATTTTTTTCCCCAGTCTGCCCTGCTGCTCTTCATAATATGGACCATTTTCCATGGAGAGGCACAAGGTATTTCTAAATCAAGTGTTTAAAGAATCAGGGAATCACGTAGGAAAAGAGCTCTCAGATCGCTGAGTCCCACTGTTCCCCCAGCACTGCCAAGGCCACCACTGGCCCATGTCCCCAAGAGTCACATCCAAATGGCTTTTCAATCTCTCCAGGGCTGGGAGATCCACCAGGGCAGCTCACTCGGTGAAGAAATTTATCCTCATATCCAATATAAACCCGCCCCGCTGTAAAAATCAAAAGTATCTGCAGGGAAAGCTTCCTCTGCCTCATGAGTGGCTTTGCAGCTTAAAGAAGTAGAATAAAAAAACTGGAATATCTCACCCAGAAGTCCTGGGGGATGATCTGAGCCTTGGGGTGAGACCTGTGATATAAAAAGGTTAAGTTCACTGAGCTTGTAACTCCTTGTGAACTCAGGATCTCTGATACCCACATGCCTAAAACCAAGTTTGTTTTTTGGTTTTGTTGTTTTTTTGGGGTTTTTTTTCTGGAGCTTGTGGGAATAACTACCCTGGTACTTGTTCAGGAGGTTAATCAGCCCTTTTTGCCCTTTTTGTGTGTGTTTCTGGCTAAAATGAAGGCACTTTAATCCCAGATGAAATGCAGTGCAGGGCTGGCTCTGAGCAGAATATTCTCACTCCCTTCCACAAAGCCTTGAAGTCTGGTTAGTTTAAGGTGACATTTGGGGAAAACACAGGAGTTTAATTCCCCCTGGGTGTACCCTGGGCTGGGGGTTAAAGGCAAGGCTGGTGGCAAGGCATTTCTGCAAAGACTTGCTGGGAATCAGTCAGTGAGGAAAAGTATTAAAGATGATGCTGCTCAAAATATATAAATTTTCTATTAGTCCCCATGCATTTTTTAAGTGCAGTTTTTATGAGAAAAGCAAACATTTTCACCATCAGATACCACAGCAAATTTGGAAAATATGATTTTCACTGAGTCACCTGACATGAGCACAATAATCTGCTCCAAGACACAAATTACTGCTGATTTGTGTTACAGTAATAGGGGTCTATTTTCAGCTGCCTACAGAGCAAATCCTTAGGGAGCAGTCCACTCCAGGGAACTGCAATGCATGAGTGAGAAACACCTACTTACAGGCAGTGGAGAAAATATATCTTTTTATTTGAATTCTTGATGGAAAATGCATCTGCAAAAAGAAGCCAAAGATATTTTATTTCTGTCTGCCTGACAATGTAGTTTCTTGCTTTCTGGTGGAAGTTAATTTTCATTGACACATGGTTTTATATAGAATTTTTGCTGCTACATGCAACTGGTAGATAGTCAAGTTTATTTCTCTGTTTTATACACCTAAAGCAATTTTTTTAACCCTCATAGCAAGACAGTGCATGTGTCACCTCCCACGTGCTCAAAGTTGACTGAAAAATTCTGGGTTTCAAAACTGTTTAACTGTGAAATTTGCTTTCCAAAAGAGTGCAGATAGTACGATGGTAAACGCTGGGTTTTGGTAAACCAGACTTACACCCACCTGACAGAGCAAGGGCTGCAGGAGCTGTTTAAAAGATTAATCTTTGTGAAAGGAACACAAGGGAAAAACAAAGCAAAACAAAAAAAAAAAATAGGCAGGAAATATCCGATGGATCTACAAGGAAAACACATCGCCCAGAGCTGAAATTCTGTTCTTTTCAGATTTCTTATGCTGTGGTTTCACAGACGTCTCCATGTGCTGGCGTTCAAAACTTTTAAGATTTCGACTTTGTTAATAATTTATCACCTCCTATCTGTGTTCTGTTTCATGGCAGAGCAGAGTTCCCTCTCTGTGCTCTTCTTTGTTAGCTGGACCAGGTGTCAGCAGGGGTTGTGTGGGTACATGCAAATGTAGAATTTGCAAATATTTTTCTTTCAGGTATTACTTTCCTTGGGATCCAGCCCTGTTGACTGTAGGAAACTGCTATGTTTTTGAGAGGATGTTTTACACTTTTCCAGCCATAGCTGTGCATTTCTCTTTTACTTTGTCTTTGGTTCAAGAAAACCCTCTTATTTTCTTCTTTTTTCAAAAATATTGGTGGCAATTAATTTTGGCCTAAGTACTGCTAGTGAAGTTTGGAATATATTTTTAAAAAACAAACATTTTTACTAACTTTCTCAGCAAGAAGATGGCCTATAATTTGTTTCTATCTAAATCTTTATTAAGTCAAGTGCAGAAAGCAGCGAGCATGATGTTGGGAACCTATGTATAGTTATTTATACCGGAAATAGTGGTATTATTTAATACTTTTAACCTATTCACAACAGGATTTTAAATCTCCACTCAAAGATTAGGCCTTTAACACTCACTGAGTCCATTCTGTGTGTTCCAGGAGAGCTTATGGACGTTTTATGTGCAGGAACCTACTCAAGGTTGTGTTTGAGTTGAGAAAAACACAACCTCCTTTTTTCCTTTTTTTTTTTTCCTCCTTTTTCCTTTTTCCTCTTTCCTCTTTCTTCTTTCCTCTTTCCTTTTCCTTTTCCTTTTCCTTTTCCTTCTCCTTTTCCTTTTCCTTTTCCTTTTCCTTTTCCTTTTCCTTTTCCTTTTCCTTTTCCTTTTCCTTTTCCTTTTCCTTTTCCTTTTCCTTCTTTTCATTTATTTTCTTTTTTGTTTTTTCCCTATAACCCAGGAAGTCATTAATCCAGTGTTCTTTTTGGGGGAATCATCACTTTTGACCATTTTTTTCAGCCTCAGCCAGCCAGATCCTAACTTTCTTAGCTTTATAAGAAACATTTAAAGACTCTGCTCCACGTTGAATGGAAGGCTGAGATGGGTATATTTATGTTATTTATGTGTCTGCATTCTTTTCATGCTTCCACCTGGGTTAGGGTGCAAACAGTGAATAAATATTAAAAAATTGAAGAAAAAATATTTTTTAAAAAGTTAGTGTTGAGTGCTGATAGGAGTTTTAGGGGTCATTCACAGAAATTTTGTCATTCCCATAAGGAAGATGTCTCTACTGAGGCAAAGGGAGAGGCATTAATTCCAAAATTGACAAAACTTCAAGCACCACACTCCATGTCCATCTCCAGTCCTCTGTGTAAACTTCTCTTTCAAACTTAGAAGAGTACAGATAAGTCTAGTAAATAGTTTGTCTGCATTGATTTACCCTGTTGCTTACACAGGAAAAAATCAGAGCTCTTTTGATTAATTATTTACCAGTACAAAGGATGGAATAGCTGTCATTTTTTATTTTCAAAAAAAAATCTTGTTACAATTGAGGTGCTTTTCTTATTTATATGAAAAGGCATGGACAACATTCTAAGTGAAAACCCAGCATTTTCAAATTTGCTGCTAAATTTAAAATATTTTGACAGTCATATTTTTACTTTTGGCATTCATATTTCAACTTTCAGGCCTGTTCTTCTGAAAGAAGAAAGAACTGAAAGAACTTCATATATAATTTTGAAATCTCTTCTATAGAAATTCATTCCACTATTAAAAGGATCAACCTTTTAATTAAATGAAAAGTGACATTCAGATTGCAGAGAGAAATCAATTTTTTTAACACTTCTGTATACAAAAGTTCTGGTTGCAGACAAGCTGTAGTTAATATTTAATTTAATGTAAGGCATTTTGAATTGGCTGCTGCTGTGTCTGGGGTTTCTAGTTTAAAATTTGGTTTTAAACTGTTTCAAAGTTGATTTATTCCAAATTTCTTGTTGAAATTTTTTATGATTCATCTCAGTCAATCATTTTTTGTGAAACTTCCATTATGTAGGCTTAAGAATGGAAAACATATATGTTAAAAATGGTATAAGTTACTCAGTTGTTACTTTTCTCTGGAATTTGGAAGTCCATTCTCATGGCCCTACTTTTCAATACCTAACCAAAACTGAACCTGAACCAAGCAGACCTAATGGAAAAAATATAGACCAGCTCCTCCAAAAGCAAAATACATCACTTTTTATCTCAGAATATTTATGGATTTTTTTATGTCTGTGTGTGTGTGTTTGTTTGTTTGCTTGTTTTGGGAGGACCTAGTGGGTTTGGTTGGTTTGTTGCATTTTTGAGGGTTTTTTTCACTTCTGACAGGAGATAGAGATTTGTTTATTTCTTTTTTTAACACTGGGGAACATGAAAATATTTTCCCACCTAGCTGAAGGCCTAAACAAACAAAAACAACAACCAGGTAAATACTGAACTTCCATATTACCATCATTAATTTTCATTTCGTGAACAAAATGAGTTGCTTGTGCGTTAGATGAGCCTGTTTATGATCCCAACACTTTTTACAAAATTATTTATCAGTCCTGCCATAAAAGCTGTTGTCTCATCCTTTCTGCTGAAAGGCAAGCAGAAGTTGTGATATTTCACTTGTAGGGAAGTGTCAGAACGCAGGAAATTCCTCTGGCTGCCCTGGAGGGCTCAGAGACCTTGGCACCGAGCCCAAGACCCCCGTGCCTTTGATCTTGATCCATGGAAAAACAAAATTACCAGCCTTTATATGAAGAATTACAAGTCAAAAGAGTTTAAGTAGAATGATAGTGAATTTATCGCAGGGTGAAAAATAGATTTTTTGGGGTTTTTAGAATGGGGTTCAGGAGGCAAGATGGAGGAATCTGGGCATGTCCAGCCTTTCTCTTTCTTCTTCTTGGCCTCCATCTTCTGCTGTGATGGTGGCACTTTTGGTTGGGTTTAAGGTGGAAACTCACTGTCTAACATTGGTGACATGTATCGAGAAGTTATGGTAAATAAAGTACATGTAGGTTTTAGTTATACAAAGATAAGATAACACCATCCTGAGGGTGGTCACTCTGCCACAACCCGACCTGCCAGACAGACCTGGGCAGGTCAGAGAAAGACTTTTATCCATAAGAAACAATAAACAACCTTGAGAACAAGAATAGATGAGTTCTGACTCCTTCTTGGACTGTCAGGCTGGGAAAAGAGAAGGGTTTTTGTCTTCCCAGGTGTTGCATCAGCAGCCTTTGATTTCCATTTAAAACACACAACGCGCCAAAAACCCAAGAGAAACGCAAGCAAAGACACCCATATTCCTCCTGGCTGCCTTTGCAAGTGTTGCTGTGACACATTAACTTCCCCAGACCCCACATTTCTGTCAAGTGCCATCCTGAAACTCGTGGTTAAATACACCCTTCTTCCTGGCCAAGGCTTTCGGCAGAGCTTTAATCCCCAAAATCAGCCGTGGCTATTACAGTGACCTTAGACGGTCACTGTGGTGAGAGAAGGACGAGAATCTTGTTTCTTGATCAGAAGGCTGATTTATTGATATAGGATATATAATACATTATAACTATACTAAAAGGAAGAAAAAGAGAGGTTGCAGAGAGCAGCTATGCTAAGAATAGAATAGAAAGAATGAATAACAAAGTTCTTTGCCCAGGGAATCTGTCCCTGAGCTGCTCCTGTGATTGGCCTTTAATGGTACACAAGGAAGATGAGCCAATCACAGGGACACCTGCCACATTTCACAGCAGCTGATAACAATTGTTTACATTCTTCTTCTGGGGCCCTTTGCTTCCCAGAAGAAGGAGAAATCCCAAAGAAAGGATTTCTATGAAGAAATGTCTGCGACACGTGGCCTCACGGGGAAGGTTTGCAAAGGCAAGGAAATAAATCCAGATCGAAGCTCAGTCCCCGGGTTGGGTCTGTCCTGCCAGGAGAGCCCAGGCTTGTTTTGACCAGAGGTCTATTTACCAAGCTCTGCAGTAGGGGCTCCAGGGTGTCCTTTTGACTAATAGCAGATAATCTTTCCTGTGTCCTGCAAAATGAAGATTAATAGACCTTCTAATTGCATTCAGGAAAGTATATTATGAGATTATTGCCTTGAAGTGACAAGACATTCAGCCTAAAAGGAAAGAGAAATCTGATTTCTTCTGTAAACCTGGAAAAATACTTCTCTGGCTAAAAGAGCCAAAGCTGTTTTCTACAATATAGTGTACCTATTTTATATTTTTGTGCTGGCTATTAACAGTGTATCATAGGGGAAAAAAGAAGCTTGCCTTAACATTTCAGAGGATAGCACACACACAAACACACACAAAAAAAAATTTAAAAATGACAAATAAAACCCCCAAAACCAAACCAAATAAAAACCCAACAAAATAAAACCAAAAACAACCCGGCTTGCTGTTGTTTTCAAAATCTAGTATCACAATTTTGTCATTTTTAGTGCATTGCTAGAGCAGCATAGCTGTATGGAACAGGTTATGCATAATAATCCCTGCTGACAGATGGGCAAAGTCATTCTTAGAAACAATGGCTGAGTGATGCTGTCTTTGCTACGTTTCCTACAAAAATAAGAATTATGCAGCCAGAGCTTTTAAACACAAGGAGAAACTTCCAGCCTTAACCCCACTTATCTTCTAGGCAGGCTTAGCTTTGCTTACAGGCAGGTTTTCGTTAGTGTTTCAACAGTTCAGTAGTTATATTAATTATTAGTCACTTTGCAGTATCTTGTGTGCAAGCTTATCTTCACTCTGCTCATCGATCTGTAGCCCAGATACTCATACATTATTGAGACATTTTTATGTGCTCCAGAAAATATTTGCAACATTATTAATTACCCGAGGGGTGGGGGGTGGGGGGGGGGGGAAGCAACCAGGTAAATAATGAACTTCCATATTACCACCATTAATTTTGATTTTAAAACAAAATGAGCTGCTTGTGTGTAGATTATGATCCCAACACTTTGTAAGAAGGCATTTATCAGTCCTGCCATAAAAGCTGCTGTCTCATCCTCTCTGCTGAAAGCCAAGAAGAAGTTGTGATATTTCATTTCCAGGGAAGAGTTTTTGTCTTCCCAGGTGTTGCATCACCAGCCTTTGATTTCCATTTAAAACCTGTAATGTTCCAAAAACCCAAGAGAAATGTAAGCAAAGACACCCATATTTCTCCTGGCTGCCTTTGCAAGTGTTGCTATGAGATGCAAACTTCCCTAGAGCTCACATTTCTATCAAGTGTCATTCTGTAATTCACGATTAAATACACTTTTCTTCCTCTGCTTATATTTCAAATTTTCTTTTCCGTATTTTGCTGCTGTTTAACTCACTCCAGCATCTGAAATGCCCAGTAATGCTCTTCAACAGAAAACTAAGGAATCTCCACTGGGACAGAGGACTGGCATGCAGGAATTCTTACTGATGCATTTCCTTGTCAACTTGAGATATATTTTAATTTAAAAAAAAAAGTGGCAACACTCTTACTTACTCTTCTCTGTAGCGACACTCTGTCCTACTCTTCTCTATATCTGAAGAGAGTGGAACAATCCTATCATCCCAACACAATTTTTTCTTCATTTAAAAGTTAAAAGTAAGACAAGCAGAAATGCAAATAGTATTTTAAATTTTTAAGTGTGTAATTGTTCTTCTCTCTGCTATATTTTTACTCCTAGTCATAGCCAACAAATTTGATCAAAGTTCTCACAATCATTATAGTAAATTCAGCAGGATCTCCTTCAGATTACGTCTTCCAGAAATAAAGCAATTTCATATTATGATACAGGATGATGAAATGTTTTTGCAATTTTTGCCTTCTTGGCTATTGTATAAAGAACTGAACGTAAATTAAATTTCTTTTCTCATTCCCTTGTCCATTTCTGTCCATAAATAGGTGCTGGGACTGCTGGCAGCAGTGCTCAGCTGAGGAGCTCCACAGAAAAGCAGCATAACGCAGAGTCAGTGTGCTGTGTCATGACCGTATTCATATTTTTATTCTCATTGCTTCATTTTAATGGCTAATTTTTGTTCTGCCCTTGGCTTATCCCACAAGAATTCCAAGTGATTGACTTCACACAGGACAGTGCCCCAGATTTTATCAGCTCTTGGAGTGCACTAAAGCAGCTCAAAGGCTTCTCTGAGCTCCACCAGATGTCTAAGCCTGCTTAATCACTGGTAATTTAATGGGCTATTTTTAAATATCCTGGCATCCCCAAGGGCTGATGGGCTCTGAGTGTCCCGCAGCAGAGAGACAGACGTTTTATTAGAGGTTTCTTGGCTGTTGGTAACTAATTCAGCCAACTGTGTCTGGACCTCTGCAGAAATCCTCTAATCGCGATTACGGCGAGAATATCCCGCGCACAGATGTGAAATACCCAGCGTTAGGAGAAAAGGTTATGGATTTAATCATCACTGATGTTATCATCTCAAAACTCTGCATCTTCTTTGACTTCAGACCTCAAAATACCTGGTGCTGACATTTCCCTTGCTTCCTGATAAGTTGTGAGGGTTATACGGATATGTGGAATTCATTCCGGTTTGCAGGATCAGGAGGAAAACAAAATTACCTCGTGTGTGCTGTGGGCAGGATTTACCAAGGTGCTGATACAACCACAGCACATCATCTGCCTTAAAGGACCCAACATTTCCTTCTTCTTCTTTTCTTTTTCCTTTTTTTTCTCTTGTTTCCTTTTTTTTTTTTAATATCTAATTTTTGAAATACCAATGAAATGAGATTATTCACGGTTTAGTAAAATGTAGTTATGAAAAGCTGGTCTGCAATAAATAGATACTGCTCTGAAAATGTCCAAATAGTTGATCATATATACCTGTTTTATCTCAATTTTTACTGAAATGCTGAAAAAATATTATAGCAATTCAGCTGGGTTTTTTCCTCCTTTTCCAGTAATAGCTATATAACAGGGAATGTTAAGTATGTAAATAGGAAGGATTCACAAAATATGTACTTTTTAAGAAGTAATGGCCACTTAAGAAGTTGCTGGTGAAAATAAAGTAAGTTTTCAGCCTGGTTGTGGGTTTCACTCCAAAATTTTCAACATCATGGCCTGAGAGGTATTTTTGATGGCCCATGGAGATTACAAAGAACAGGCCTCACCCTCCAATTTATCACTTTTAAATTGTACTGGAGACAGCTGATGGTACATGGAATTCTTCCTACCCTGTTTCTTCAGTGCAGTTACTGCAGCCATAAAGTCATTCAGAGGGAAAAGCAATTAAGAGCAATAAGAAAATAAGACCAGTATTTATTATCTTAGCCTACAGGACTACAGGCATTAAAAATATAGTGACACAGTATTGAAGTCATGTTGAAGGTCTAAGCTTAAGCAAAAAATAAGCCAGCAAAAAAAAAGAAAAAAAAAAAAAAAAAAAAATCCAAATTTTCAAAGGAGAAAAAGAGTGACTCTCCTGTCTTATTTTATTTGAAAGCAACCCATCTCCACCTAGGTTTGAGAAGACGTTTAATTTTAAACATATGACACCTGGCATAGCTAATACATACCAAATTAAATTAAAAACTTTTTATTTTATTTCTTTTTTTTGCCTAAGAAGCATGAAAATCCTGTATAGTGGAATATTAATCAAAATGCTAAAAACTGCTGCTTTATATTAAATTATTATGGTTTCTTCTAAAGCAATTCATTTTCTGTCAAAATTTACTTTAATTTTTTTGAGGTTATATTATTATCTATCTACCCTAATAAGACATATTTAAGAGACTACACAATAAAGCCTCTTTGGATGGAAGATGCTGGGATGAAAATTAGATTTCTCTACAAAGAGCATCTAGTAGCTCAGTTGGTTTTTTCCCCATAACAGTTTTTAGATCCAATTGGTCATGATGGATTATAATTTGGGCTTGGTTTGAGGTTTGGGTTTTTTGTGGGTTTAATATTTAGGCTTTAGGAAAAAAAAAAAAAGCCTGAAATGCTGAGTTTCAGTTAACAGAACACAGAGCTGCCGGTGAGGTGTTTTTAGAAACATTCAGATATTGCACATCTGCAGCAAGCACACTGTGCCAGCACTCATTTTCCTTTACATCCAGATTTTGGGCATGGAGGGGAGTGCAAAGCACCTTCCTGTGATGCAGTAAGATGAGGAGAGCTGCATTTCTGCCTTTTGGATGGGGACACTGAAATCCTTCCCTCCTTTTCTTAGGGCACAGGTAACAGCTCTGGCTGTGCCAGCTCACCCTGAAAAAATCAGGGCAATCACGAGGTCTTAAATGAAGAGTAAACAGCTTGCTCAGGACAAGTTATTTACTCTTCATTTATTTACTTGGAAAGCACATTGGTGGGGTTTGATGTCCAGCCATTTCCTTAAGCATCCCAAAATAATCTGAGGCCTCACTGTGATGATATCAGGATATTTAACGGGCAGGTCTGAACTTTGGTGAATTAGCAGCTGGAGGCAATTGTGGCCTTCTTTTTTCAGTCTCTAAAGGGTGAGAACTGTCCCCACCTTGGCAGTGCCTCCCTCCAGTTGTCATATTCTTTGGATCCAGGTTTCTTTATTTCTGATCCCAGTGATTTTGCATTTGCCAAGTGGATTGAGGTTGCCCAGCTTTCATCAGTGTTATCCGATGAGTGATTAGAACAAAAAAAAACCCACAAGAAAAACCCAAAAAAACCAATAAACAAACAAACAAAAAAAAAAAAGAAAGACACCAGAAAACACACACAAAAAAAACCCCAAAACAAAAAAACCAACTGAAAAAAACCCCAAAAAATGGAAAAATCCCCCCCCCCAAAAAAAAAACCAAACAAAAAAAACCCAAACAAACAAACAAACAAAAACACAAAGAAAAAAAAAATCCGAAACAACAACAACAATAAAACACAATCCACAGGATCACAAAGGCAAATAAAATAAAACCTGTGGGAAAAAACGGCATGTCTAAAATTACAAGAAAAGCTGAACATAGGATTGGCTCTACTGGGAAGAGAGCCACAATGTCTGTACAAAGACAGGACTTAACTGAACGTTTTAAATACTCCTGAAATGATGAACAGCTGAAAGTCACAGTGAGGCATTTCACCATCATCTTCCCTGTGAAACGGAGCCTGGCACTCCCTGCATCCGGGGGGCTCTTTCTCCTCCTTTTTGACACTGCCAGGTTGATGAGGAGTGTGTTATTTTTGAGGACACCTTCACTTTTCATGCACTGCTTCACACGATGGGCCGTCCTCACAAACCACGGGTTCCCTTCAGATTGAATTAAGCCAAAAGATGTGCTGGGAAAGGAGGCCCAGGGTGTCTGGAAGCGGGAGCCCTGCAGCAGGGCTGTGCAGACACCCCGTTCCATGGTGTCACATTGCAGCTCTGCTCCTGCTCCCCTGTCAGCGTAAATGCTGAATAAATGTGCTGTTTCCCAGTTTGTGGGGTTGTGCCATGTGTTGGGGAGGCAGAGAATGGCTGAGGTTGCAGGGAATCTCTGGGGATCGTCCCGTGAAGTGCACACCAACACCCCGAGCTGGTGCTGCACATCCATGCAAGTTCTTCCTTAGAAATGCTCCACTGCTCAGGTGTGCTCACCTTTTGCGCTCTCCTTAAGTTAATTCTCCTCCAAACCACCCTGAATTTGTCTGTAGCATGTGAAACAAGGTGGGAAAAGGGAATAGTTACAGCCCAAGAGGCTTCCTTCAGACACAGGATGCTAAACTGCCTTTTGATCTGCTGCTTGTAGAAGTGTACATTAACTGTAGACCATGGTTCTCCTTGTAACCAGCTAATGATCCTCTCAGTTGCAGACTAATTGCCTCTACCTCCTTCTAAATTCTGCTGCACTGAAGAAGCCAGAGTCACATTCTAATCCTGTTAATCACATTCAGCTTTGAAGGGTACACACTGGTTGTGTCTTAATTCAACTTCTCTCCCTGGTAATTTGTTTGATTGCCTGTTACTTGCAAGCTGCACTAACTGAATAAAAGTGTTCTGTGTCCTGATGGGAAGTTATGACTTTCATTTAGGCTATTTCAGTGCAGATGTTTTACCTAGAAGGTGGTGTAAATTCTCCTCAACTTTCTGCTCTAAAGTAGTTTCAATACAAAGAATGGAAAGCAAGGTAGAAGGTAATGAGGCTACAGAGTAAAAGCTGTATTTCTTTAATTTAAATAATGATCTTTATTGCCTGAAGACTTCTCATCTGCTTATGAATAAATAAGTATAAAATAAGAGACAGAAATGCCGGTGCTATATCCTGTATTCTTTTCCTTCATCTCCAGCAATATGCATTGCCTGTATTGTCAAGACCTAAGAAGAGAGTCTATTTATTCATTATTTCTTTTTTCACTTTTTTTTCCAAAAAAAAAGCCCCCACACACATATTCTACACCGTCCTATATAAGTCTCATTGAATCTTATTGAAAAAAAACTGAGCAAAGCCAAATCACCTTCCAGCTTCCCACATCATTTTCTGAACAAGAGAGCAAGGCCACTGGATATGTCCTATAAGCACAAAACAATCATTACCAGGACATTTTTATTAACACTGGATGTATGTGATAATAAAGATTTATTATGATTCTACCTTTGGAATCCCCTGAATCTTAATGAGAAATTTTTTTTCTCCCTGTTCTGAATTTCAATGAGGAGTACTCTGAGTGTCATGGCCATGTTAAATATTTGTGAAATCCTCTCAGCTCACTTTCAACATTTTAAAAATAAACAACTGGTTTTGTGGAGGCATTTTTTCAAGCTAACAGGAGAGACATTGACTTTTAGTATAAGAAGCATTCTCTGCTAAAAAGAGGTTACGCTTGTAAAATGCTAATGTCAAAATTATTTATAAAGAGAATCTAAAGTTGACTCTGAAATGTTTAGTTCAAAAGCTGCCTGCAAGTGTGGACCAATTAGTGATCAGCCTGTTTAGAAAAACAGACTATTCATTTAGACTCAAAAATATTTGGAAGCAAGGTCTGGAGACCTGGTGTTTATTAATTCATGAAAGACTTACACTAATTAGCAGTGCTCATTTCCCAGGGGCCCACTTAGGCTGTGGAACCCTGCACTCCTTACAGAAAAGTCCCTCCAAGCCATCCATGAAAGCTTCCAAAGCAGGATCCTGCTCTGGCTGAGTCCCTCTCTCTCCCCACTGAACAAAAACACAATTTTGCCTCCCAGGGACATCCTGGGGTGCCTCAACTGGCAATAAATGATGGCAATAAATTAGTTCACTCTGGTAAAACCAAAATTCTTGAGCCATCTACAGACTCTGATGTTTCCCCTCACTGTTCTGGTATCTCAGTATTGAACATTTTAAGCCATTCCTTTCCTTAAAAGGATTTACTCTTGTTATTTGCTACTCTTTGCTCCAATGTTGGGATCTCCAGGCTTCCTTTGTTTGATTGCTCCACACTGTGAATTTTTCCTCTCCTATTCTTATAAATGTACTCTTACACTTTTCAATTGTTTTCTTCTTTCTGTCCTCACAGAATCCCAGGATGGTCTGAAGGGTTGGGAGGGACCTTGAATCCCACCCAGTGCCACCCCTGCCATGTCAGGGACACCTCCCACCGTCCCAGGGTGCTCCAATCCCTGTCCAGCCTGGCCTGGGACACAAATCCAAACCCCAATTTCTATCTTTCAAAGGCACTATCCAGGACCAGCCGACTTCTCAAGCTCTTTTGTTTCTGTTTCTCTCCTCATTATTAATTTCTTATGCTCCACAGCACATCTGTTCTTCACCCCAGCCCCGCATTCCACCCAACGTGAGTTTGCTCAGAGGGTCTCAGCTTCCTAAAAATCCAGCACTGGATCTTCAGCATTTCATCAGCCAGAGATTCTTTATTTCTTCACTTTCTAATTTCTTTTTTTTTTCTGGGAAAACACGTCAATCAACCTGCTCGTGGAGTTCAGCACTCCTCTCACTTCACTGTAATATTTTTACTCTGAGTCTCTCTTGCCTGATTTAAGGGACAATTTTTAAAATGCCGACTGCTTCACAGCCATTTATTGTTTGAAATAAATCCACCTCTTCTTTTACTTCTTCTTTACTGGCTCGCCACATTGCTGGAGGACACAGAACGAAACCTCAGTTATACTCTCAAATTTCAAGAAAATATCAGTTTTTATAGGGAGTTCAACTCCTTCATTCTGCCTCTGAAATTACATTATTAGGTCAATTTACTTTTGCTACTGCATTCTCTTTCTTGATCATTTTAATCCAAGGCATCTGGCCCAAATCTGTTACACTCAGTGTTGGGTTCTGGCTCACAAAGAGCTGAGCACAGGCATGCTGACTCACGTGGAAACCACTTGAAAGCTCAGATTTTATTAGGCTTTGAGACTCCTGCCTTGCATTTTAAAAAAGCATTGTGCTAAGATTATAAAATAAAAAAAACTCCAAAAAGAAATTCAAGAAATGAGAAACTTTGAGATTTTCAGGTAGAAAAAGAAAGAAAGGCATAAAGTGAGAAGGAATTTCAGGAGGAAAAGAGGCATGACAGCTTAAAATGTTTTAAGAGTCTTACTAAAGCATGGGCTCATGAACTGAGAAGGAAATGGAAAGGCACTTGGGGAATCAGCCATGTATTCTGATTATTAGGAGCGCATGGGAATATTTTTGAGCTGCAGATCGTTCCCATTGTAAGTTAACTGGGTTTTTTGGGAGCCATGTATGACACTCAGCACAATGGAGAAAGGAGTGAGATTATTCCATGTTGTGCCATTAGGTGCTATCAAAAATAAATTTAAAAATAAATAAATAAAAATGGGGGAAAAAAGGGAAATTAGAGCTTGGAGAAGTAAATTATTATCCATGGTGTCAGGACACAGTGGGAGGACCAAAACTGCATAATTTTGCTTTGGTGTGTTGCAAAACCAGACTGGAAACAGAAAGTGTTCTAATTATGTTGTCCTCGGGGTTTTGTTTTTTTTTTTTTTTAATTTATTTTTTGTGGGGGGAGGTGTTTGATGGGCTTTTAAAATTTGTTTTGGTTTTTTGGGTTTTTACTTTTTTTGTTTGCTTGTTGGGGTTTCTTTTTTGTTTTGAGGTTTTTTGGTGTGTTTTTTTGTTTATTTGTTTCGGGATTTTTTTTTTTGCTGGTTTTGGTGAGGGTTTTTTGGGAGTTTTTTTTTTTTGTTTGGTTGGAGCTTTTTGGTGGTTTTTTGGTTTTTTTTTTTTGTCTTGGGTTGTGTTTTTTGGGTTTTTTTGGTTGTTGTTTTTTTTGGGTTTTTTTGTTTTTTTTTTTTTTTGTGGTTGGTTGTTCATTTCTGATTTTTTTTTTAATTTTAAACTGTTCTGTTCAGATTGACCTGCTCATCCCTACGAAGATCACTGGGATTATCACTCAAGGAGCAAAAGATTTTGGGCACGTCCAGTTTGTGGGGTCCTACAAGCTTGCGTACAGCAACGATGGGGAGCACTGGAAAATATACCAGGATGAAAAGCAGAAGAAGGACAAGGTAAAGCAAAGAGAAAAATCAGTATTTTGGTTGTGATGACGCCACCGATGAGGGCCTGCAGATCATTTAATTGGGTTCCATACGCAGGGGACGGCACAGGGTGGAGTCAGGGTGAGTAAAAGAGTCGCAAATCACATTCACACCTACCAGTGCCATGCACTTGATTTAATGCTGTTAAATGCATAAAACTTCACAGTTCTCCATTAATCAGAGCTATTTCTTCATTTAACCCTAGAGCAGAAGGTGTGTAAATAGCAGTGTATTTGTATGGTCAAAAAAACAGTGTTTCAGTGCATTTTTTGGTGAATAGGGAATATTTTTAGTGATTTCCTGTGAAGCACATCCTTGTTACCCAGACATTTTGGACAGGGGCATTTTGTTTTTGTTTTTTTTTTCCTAGAAATTAGTGGCTAGGGTTTCAAATACTCACTGAAAATATTATTTTTATTATGTATAAAATAAATAAGAAACATTAAAAAAAAAGTTTCACAACTTCCTCTGCAAATGTTTAATGAGAGGCATAGGGAAAATATAGATTTGCTGATTGATTTACCTGGAAGCATTTAACTTTTCTCTTGTTATAAATTACACCTTTCCTTTAAACTGTGGTAACACTTTTATACTGCAAATACTTGAATTTCATAATCATGTTAGGAAAAATATTACAGCATATGCATCACCTGGGGAAATGTTAACCAAGATGACAAAATGTGAATTTATTATTAAATGTCTTAGTAGGGCTCTGTCTGATTGAAACAAAAGATAGATTTATTGAAATACCAGATGGCTGATATGCCTGATAACGTCTCAGATCTGGGTATTGAGGGTGATATATGTTCAGGCTCCCACTTATATTTCTCAGTATAAATAAAATTTCTTGTGGAAATAAACTGACATATTCCTCACGTAAGTCGATTAAATTAATTTGCTTTCAAACAGTGAGAAAACTTTTTATATGCATCGAAATGAGCTGCGTGAGCACAGGGAGGCCTAATGGTGAGGGGGTTAGACAACTGCATCTGCCACATTGCACAGATTTTAACTGATTGATTAAATGCCATTGATTAGGGGAATGTGTTATTAATGGATTGAGCATTTTTGCATAATATATATGCTAAATTACAGCACTGAGTATTTGCATGGCTGTGTCTCTGTGTCTGCATTGTCAGGCCCTGCTATCCAGACTGTGAATTCCTGAAACCCAAATGTCACCTCACTGGCTTTAACCCAAACTGAGACTTTTTTTCCCTAAAGGATTTTAGATAGGGAAAACCAGATCAGTTGGTTTAGCCACTGGCTCAGAAGATTCTTACACCAATGATTTTCTTGTTTTTCTTTTTTTTTGGATTGTGGATGTGTTTGGTATAACTGGCTGTCAAATAAAAATTGGAAGCAAACAGCTCACCTTAGGCAGGCATTTCACAAATATATTCCATTTAAGTGGCTTCAGTACTTTGTACACATCCTATTTTAAATCCCTGGCATTTAAACAGAGAGAGGAAAGTGAAATAAATGTTCTCTCTAAGCCAAACTTGTGCCTGCATTCATTTTATTGCAAAGGAGAACATGGGTTGGAGTCCCTGGTGATAACACAAAGCTAAAAGAAAATGCACTCTGACATAAAGTACTGTTCCAGTCTGCATTTGTTTGTACCATTGGCCAAAGCAATTAAATTGTTTTTGCCTTCTTCAGCAGATGGACTGTTAATTGCTGCACACATATTCCATTAGGAGCAATGGGAAACTCTTAATCGTTGTCTCATTTAAACATATCACACCCTGTATTAATTAACATCCCTGAGAATAAAATAGATGCATATTATTATGATTCTTTAACAAGTCAAGATCATTTAAAAGATCAATGCAACAAGATCAAATGCACTTCACTGGAAATTAGAAGTTAGGATTTCTGAATCTAAATGTGTACAAAATGTGTAAAAAATAAACAAGCTCACTTGATTTGAGTCTGGACCTCAGCCTTTGGTACACAAACATCAAACTGAAATATCTGGTTTTGGTGCATTATTTATCTATATCAAAAGCATCTAGAAAAGTTGAAAGTTTGATGACAGAGTCTGATTTTCCAGGAGTCGCTGAACCTGGCAAAACGTTTTAGGATGTAGGGCTGGAAAGGGTCTCAAGGCAGCTCTTGGGCATGCACCTTTTGCCCTCCAAAGGCACTGTGGTCCTCTCCTCCTGCCCCCTCAGCAGAAAATGGGATTCAAGGACCCCCAAGCCCCTTCCTGTCCCCTTGGGGTAGGTGCAGACAGGTAAATATCAAAGCCAAGGCTTAATTCATTCACCTCTCCTTCACCTCAGACAAGGCTGTACCATCCTCACTCAGATTATTGTTTAATATGTTCCAAGAGACAGACTGTGATGAAAATTCTATAAACAGTCAGCTCCAGTGTTTGAATATCCACTGAAGTGGAAAGGTGGCTTATCCCCCTTGCTGCCATACACCCACCCTGTCCCCAGAGGGCACAAAAAACTGATTTTATCTCCGATTTTTCCTTTTTCTTTTGGTTGGAGTACTTCAAACTAATTCTTCTCAGTTTCCATCATCCATTTCCTAACTGAAAATGCACAAATTTCTTCATCCAGAGGAGTGGAGAGTCACCCAGTGAACCCTTTTTGACACTCACCACTCCAGCTGGGTGGATGCAGTGTTCCATGGGACATGGACAGAAACCCTGCTCTGTGTGCTTTGGGACAGAAATATAAATATTATAAAAGCCACAGTTAGGAAAGGCAGTGCTGAACCTCATCCATGAGGAGCAGGAGAGGAACAGCACCACTGGTCTTGTCTGACCAGCTTTGAACAGGATCCAGTAAAAATTTCTTTATCTTAAGGTGAGATTTTCTCACAAATACAAGGGAACAGAAAAAAAAATTAAAAATTTAAAAAAAAAATAAAACAAACAAACAAAAAAGTTTGCATAGCAAAATGAAAATTCTGTGAAATGTTACATCTGTTTTCAGGAGATTCAGAAGGAAGGTCAAAGGTGGATACCAACAACTATCAACAGCAGCAAGCATAAATACTCATATTTTACCCTCATTAGTCCTATTTATTATCTGAACACCTTGATTTATTCTATGAAGGACAGAACACACAGAGTTCTTATTTCTCCTGCAGGTGATTTAGTCACCCTGTCCTCACCCTGCCTTGTTTAACCATCAAAAAATTTAGGGGAAAGGTGGCTCCAAAACATTTTAGGGAAAGGAAGACAGGATGAAAGGAAAAAAAATAACTTTTAAACTCACAGACAAAAAATCATGGAGATATTGGTAGGCTGGTAATAATGATTTGTGGGTGAATATGGTGACTTTATAACGAAACTGTGACTTTATAAAGAAATTGTGACTTTATAATTTAGGCAAGAGCTGAGAACTTGAACCCATCTGGTGCTCAGCATCCCACTGCTGATCTCTTTCCAGGATGAGTCCTAACAGATCACCAGATCTCACTGAATTCCTGGGGCTGTTCACTTATCCCTCCTCATCATTTTTTAAAGTTCATTTACAACGAAGAAAATTACTGGTCTCTTGTATTAAGTTGTATACAATATATTATATTTTATTTATATATTTTTATAAATAGATATTATATTATATTATATTATATTATATTATATTATATTATATTATATTATATTATAGTATAGTATAGTATAGTATAGTATAGTATATAATATATAATTATATAATTATTTATATATAGAATTATATAGAATTATATAATATATATTATAATATATAATATATATAATATATATTACAGGCTGCCTGTGTGCAGCCTGTAAATATGGTCAATCCTTAACAAAACAGTGGTTTAGAGGAGAAGGAAATAGGGTGTTCAGTTTTTTGCACTATTTCACATGGAAAAGCCCTTCCAAGACCAGTGTCTCCTGCAGCTCCTGCTTGGCTCCTGCTATTTCAATGGCCAGTCATTTCATTTCACACCTGTGCCCAATTCCTGTGAGTGCAGACAAAAAGTTACTGGGAGAAAAAAGAAAAAAAAAAGAATAAAGTTTAAAAAAAAGGCAAATGGAGCCCTTCTCATTCATTTTAAATAGCCTGAACGAGTTGCCTGGAAAAAGTATGAAAACTTTTCCTGTTGCTATCAAGAAGCAAAATAAATTACATTGCAGGCTGTCACGTAGGAAGAAAATATATTTCAGAAACAGGACCAGAGCTAATAGCTATCTTGTTTTTCTCAACTAGAGGTCAGTAGCTCACTGTACCTCCAGAGCTGAGGACATCCAAACCGAATCTGACCTTTTTCTTTTTTTTTTTTTTTCCTTTTTTTTTAAATCACATTCCACATGTGATTTATAAATTGCACAGCCTGCTGTAGGTAACTCGAGGCCAGCTGCAGTGCCAAATGGCGTTTCAGAGGCTGTTTTCTTACAGGGAGATGAGAACATCTGAGAGCAGCCCAAAGGAGCCTGGCAGTCTGCAGCCAGCACCAGCCATCAGCAGGGCAATTAGCTGCAGGTAGACAACATTTGCATAAATGGCCCCTGGGTTCGTACACAAAACGATGAACTAGTCATAATTATACTTTTCTGGGTGCACAGACCACTTGCCAGGGTGAGAGGAGACAGGAACCTACTTATTAAAGAAAAGTTAGATTATGTCAGGTTAAGAATCTTTCTGGTAGATTTGCTAATGCTGCTTTTTTTTTTTTTTTCTGATGATGTTTAATTATTATAATATCTGCTTTACACTGATAGGTTCAATTCCTACACGTAATCTACACACTTGGCACAGGCAATGATTTTTTTTTTTGAGTAATGTTACATAAATTATCACTATTTGATAGCATTATCTGCAATAATAGTGGTAATTCCTAATCTAAGTTACTTTTTTATCTACACTGGTTTAAATTATGAGTGACTTCCACTACTTTGAGCTGAATTATCATGATTTGTGTCAGGTCAAGATTTAGCTATGCTCATTTCAGCTGGGGGAACACAAAATGAGCAAAAAACAAAATGCTCATTTGACAACCTACCTTGAATTTCTGTAAACATTTCTGGAGGCAGGTTGGTCTTCAAAATATTTCTGGTTTTGGCTCGGAACCTCCTATAAGCCTTGTGAAGTGGAATAAATGCCCATTTCTGTAGCATCGACCCATAGATCCCATGGGAAAGACAGTGTGAGAATGTTAGAGTATGTTTCATAAGTTTTAAAGTTTTATCTCCCTCTATCTGTTCTGAACACAGAGAAATAATAAAGGCTGTGTAAATATATTTATGGATGTGATATGTGTGCACTTTATATAGGGTAAATGAGAGAAAAAATTCCTTTTTCTCCTCTTATTCACTCCAAAAATGCATGTGCCCACAAACACATCCACGTGCCACCTTTATTTTTCTGAATATTGAGATGCTCTGCGCTGAAGAAAACTCCAAACAGGAGCCATGACTGGGTATTCTTTATAAAATATTCTTCTTCTAATATGAGCAGGATTAACTGATCCATGAAATAACATTTTTAAAATATTCTGCTAGGTAAGAAAAATGTTTTTAAGGTACAGTAGACTACACTCTTTTCCCCAAGCTGCTAGTCTTCAGGTAGTCCTCCCAAATTATTCTGTTTTACAACAGTTTTCTTTTTAAAGTTCTAATCAACGTACACTGTCATTATCTGGATTTTCTGCTAATGCCATAAAACACTTTGTTTACATTGAAAAATCTCACTGAGTGTTTGAAATCAAGACATTCAAATTGCTTGCTGGACACAAGTATAAGCAAGAATTGTTTGTATTTCAGACTTTTCAGCTGGGAATATCAGTATCTATTTTCCTGTCTTTCACTCTTTTTCCATAAAGTAACAACGAATACATTTAGCATATTTAAAAGTACAGCAGCATGCATTTTCTGGTTTTTGGTTTGTTTTTTATTTTTTAACAGCAGCTGCAAAAGCCTGAGCTACAGAGGAGTGTGTGGAGGGTCTGGACGTGTAAAACTGCTAGAGCTGCTGAGTAAATATTCCAGCAAGTCACACCTTTCGAGTGTGCAGGCTGACATAAACAGACACTGTAAAATATGAAACGTTCTGCAGCAGGGTTGGCAAAAAGCAGGAGCTTTTAGATCCACTTGTGCAAAAGAAAAGTCACCTTGTGACATGGCAGCCCCTGGTTTTGGGGAGGGTGAAGCTCTTTCCAGGAGCATCCTGTGGATTGGATGCTTTAGGATTTTGGCTTTTATAATTTTCATGTATTTGCTACCCTGCAGTTCTTTAGTGTGTAACTCCAAACTCCACATTCAGTGTCAGCTGCTGCTGTCCCATTCTGGGCAGACACAACAATTCCTCTCCAGGCCTGGCAACCAAGGGCAACTCACTGCCCCAGGGCCCAGAAATGCAAACAAAAGTGAGTTGGGTGGGCAAACTTGGGGTAAATGACTTCATTAGCTGAGGCTGGAATTGTCAGATTCAGCCCCAATGTACAAACAAACCAAACTTATACAAGTATAAAAATCCATGACCTGTGGTCCATTTTTGGGTGTAGGCCCTGGGGGGTTTTTTCTGCCCTGAATATACCTGGAGGCCCTTTAATAAACCTAACCACTTTTAATTCCCTTCATTCTGTCTGGCCTCTGTTTTTAGGTAGTCTCAGAAGGGCATCAGGAAGAGCAAGGCTGTTATTCCTCCCTAGAGCCCTTTCCCAGCTCTGAATTTTATTCTTTTTTTCTGTCAGTGTCCCTAGTAGCCCCGGCTGTTTTTCCCCTCTCTCAGTTTATCTGATCTTTAGGAGTGGTTAAAGGCTGAGGAAGCTGTGCCGTGGTTTAATTATGTGTTAAAAGGGGAGCTGTGACCTTTGGATGGCTCTGGATGACCCTGCTGTCACTGCCTCTCCCCTCCTGGCCTTGCTGAGGGGACACTGCAATATTGTCTGCCATCGATTTTCCCCACGCCACTTATGGTTTTATGGACATCTACAGTATCTCCTCTCTGGCTGGAGAGACTTATCTGCTTAATAACTCCCAAAAAACTCCTTTATCGTGCTGCTTCTTTCTCTGTATTTGCTGTTTTGGGATGAGGCAGGAGAAGACCTGCACTCACACAGAGCTGAAAGTGAAGGTGTGCACTGACACATTGATAATTTACATTCTGGTCTTTATTTCTTGAGCACAAATCACCCTGGGGTTACTTCATCATTGAGAATATTTTATTCTTTTTTACATAGAGCATTATATTGTAATTCAGAAGCATCAGCCTCTGAAATCCTAAAAAGTCATGGCAGTCTTCAGAGCTATCCTGAAAAAAACAGCTCAGAAACAAATGTGAGGAGTGGTCATGAAGAGGCATCAGCTTTTCAAGGGTTTTAATTACTTTGGTGGCTCATTTAGTATTGACTGCTTGGGCATAAAACAACAGGTAGATTTAAAAAAATACATACTTTTAGCTAAAGAGATAGCTTTTTTTTCTTCTGATATGCCATGTCTTGTCCTTTGTCCTCCCTGCTCCTTCCAAATTCCTTGACTCTACTAGTGAATTGAGGCTGAAATTAAATGAAGAGTGGGAAAGGATATAGTTTTTACCATAAGAAATTTGCCATAGGGCCACAGGAAAAGAAGAGTAAATTTCTGTTAGAATGTTATGTTTTATGCAGGTCACACTTGTGGATGCTGACAATGCTTCCCTTACTTTCTGATACATTTACTTCCCCAAAATCCTTCTTCTGATCTAGCACATTTAGTTAATTTCTTGAAATTACATCTTGAATTTTGAGGAAAGGTGTATTTTGTATTTGCATAAAATAACCTCTGAGACAGTTCAAGTGATAATGAAATCATGCATGAGTTAAAAATAAAATTTAAATCTTGTTCTCATGCTGTAAGTAAATGAAATAATCCTCCCTCCTTCAGCTGTTTTTGTTGCTGGTTTTGCCTCACATAATTTTATTTATCTTTCATATCTAGGTTCAGATATGAATACTGGGGCTGTAGAAAGGTTCCTTTGTTTAGCCTGGCAAAAATATCAACAGATATTTCACATGCATGTGCAAGAAATTAAATGGAAAACAACAACAACAAAAAAAAAAACCCTAAAAACACTTTTAAGCTTTCCTAGCTGCATTTTGGGTTTTGGAAGGTGTCACTGTAATTTCAATTATGAACTTAGTTATGTTATTTTTTGCTACAAATGAAAGTGGAATTGAGGAGCAAACCTTGTTAGCCCAAGCTCCTGCTGATTTATGTATCAACCCTGTACTTGGGCAGCAAACAATTTTCTCTCTGCTACATTATTTTGGTTGTTTGGGTTTGTATTTTTCCTTTCCTTTAGACTCACAAAACTGATGTTTCTGTGGTCATTTTCTCTGCTGTTTTATCCATCTATCAGAACTCCCACATCCTTTCATGCTCCCACCTCTGTGATGGCAGAGGAGAAGGGGAATTCATCACCTGGGGAGGGGATGGATTTTGTTTGATGTCCTAAAATGACAGCACTGGGGAGAAGCTTCCAAAATCCAGAGAGGTTCAGCACGGAGACCAAAATCTTTATGAAGATGCCACAGAGGATCCAGAGTCGGGGCTTAAATACTGGATCAGCCAGCTTGCACTTCAAACTCTGATATTTTCCCAAGAACTTCTAGGAAACCTGTAATTCTGCATTAATTCATTCACATAAGCACTTCTCCAGGAGGTCTATATTCTTCTCTGCATGATGCAAACAACAGTCATTCATTTTCAGTTGAAAAGCCATCAGGTTCAATTTTTATAAATGATAAGTGAATTGGCTGACATTTTAAGAGAATGAGCATTTTCCATAAAAACTGAAAACAACCCAAGGGGATAATCTGATCATTTTGCCAAAAATTGGTGCTGTGGCCTTTGAATTTAAATAGTGGCTGGCAGGGGGAAAATCTGGCATTGATTTAAGGAGTTTTATAACTCACTTTTGTGTGGATTAACAAATACAGGTGGAAATAAGATCATAACATGCACTATACTGTAGGATGTTTTACTTTTATCACAGCCTGATGCTCTTCATTCATCTGCTGACTTTTGTCTGACATGAGAAGATAATATCCTTGATAATCACCAATTTTACAAGGGTTTATATAGTTGCATCCCAGCAAGTTTCATAAGTGATACAATAAAAATTCTTACCTTTAATTATTAATGCTATTTCCTCAGAAGCAGTAACAGCGTCTCCTGGGATTAATTTGAGACGGTGCAAATGCCAAGTAAAAAGACATTTAATTTTTTAAATGTTAATGATTTTTGTGTAACTTTCAGAGCATGGCCCTGGCGGAACGGTGGGTGAAGCTTTGAGTAGAAGGCTCTGCCTGCACCAGGGCTGAGTGTAAATGAATCACAAGACTCAGCAGAGGCAGGGGCTCATGGAACAGATTTGGGTTGGGAGGGACCTTGAATTTCATCCAGTGCCACCCCTTCCATGGCAGGGACACCTTGCCCTGTTCCAGGGTGCTCCAATCCCCAGTGTCCAACCTGGCCTTGGGCACTGCCAGGGATGAGGGGCAGCCCCAGCTGCTCTGGGTGCCTCTGCTAAGGCCTCCCCACCCTCAGAGCAAAGCATTCCTTCCTAAAATCTAATCCAAACCTTCTCTTTGCCACTTTAAACATTAAGTCTAAACAGCATTAAAAGATGCATGTACTGATGTTAAAAATTCATCGCGGATCCAGGGTAGTTGGAATTTCACCATGGGCTGGGCCAGTGTTGTAGGAGACTCCTCAAGCCCGGTCTCATGAGCTGTTGGAGGCTTATAACACACCCAAGATAGCTCAGCTACCCTTGGGTCATAAAAATCAGCAGGATGGCTTCTGTTGCAGTGCTGGAAACAAAAAGGTTTATTAAAAGGCAAAATAAAAACACTCTTTACAGAGAAAAACCAAGCCAGGTGCAAGAGGTTCTTGCTCCTGGTACAACACCTTACAAAAGTGATTGGGTTTTTTTGTTCTCTTCTTTTTCTAGTAAATTGCCCAGGCCAGACTTTTTGGCTTCCTTCCAATTTGCTATCCTTAAGTTTGAGGTGAAGTCCCCCAGGTCCTATGAGGTGGCTTTTTACCTAATTGAGGAAAGAAACTTCTGGGATTTTTCCTTTTTAAGGAGACAAAGGGTAGTTTTGTCACTCTGTCAACAGGAGGCACATTCCTATAGGCCAGCCTTGAAACCTCCCTGCATATTGTAAATGCAGGCAACCCAGGACATCCCTCTGTCTGTCCTGAGCAGCCCAGACCCTGCCAGGGGGCTCAGAGACCCTGGCACAGAGCCCAGAATTCCCCTGTGGGTTTGATGATGACCTGTGGAGCCTTAGATGAAGATCTGCAAGCCATGACAGATTAAGTAGAATGATAGTGAATTTATCACGGGGTGAAAAAATAGATTTTTGGGGGTTTCTTAGAATGGAGGTTCAGGGGGCAAGATGGAGGGATCTGGGCGTGTCCAGCCTTTCTCCTTCTTCTTCTTGGCCTCCATCTTCTGGGTGACATTGGCACTTTTATATTGGTTTAGAGTGGAAGCTCACTGTCTAACATAGGTGATAGGTATTGGGAAGTAATTGTAAATAATGCATATGTAGTTTTTAGTATAAAGACATAACAATACCCTGGGGCAGGCAGAGTGCCTGGAACTGCCTTGCTGAGCTGACCTCGGCAGGACAGGAGAAAGAATTTTATAGATAAGAAACAATAAACAACCTTGAGACTGAGAAATGAAGAGCCCTGACTCCTTCTTCAAGTGCTGGGCTGGGAAAAGAGACTTTCTGGCACATCTCGGGCTAGAGACCCCAACAGCCAACGAGGGGAGGGAATGATGCATCTGACTCCATGTTCCCAGAAGGCTAGTTTATTACTTTATAATACTATATTATAATAAAGAATAATATACTATACTATACAAAAAGTATAGTATAGTATAGTATAGTATAGTATAGTATAGTATAGTATAGTATAGTATAGTATAGTGTAGTAGTCTTTAATATAATATAGTATTCTTTAATATAGTATAGTATACTAAAGAATAGAGAAAAGAGACTTACAGAATGCTAAAAAGATAATAATGAAAACTCCTGACTCTTTCCAGAGTCCTGACACAGCTTGGCCCTGACTGGCCAAAGAGTGAAAACAACTCACAGCAGAATCCAATGAGTCACCTGTGGGTAAACAATCTCCAAACACATTCCAAAGGGGCAAAACACAGGAGAAGCAAATGAGATAAGAATTGTTTTCCTTTCCTCCGAGGCTTCTCAGCTTCCCAGGAGGAAAACCCTGGGCAAAAAGAAATCCCTTTCAGGGAACGCGACCGCCACGCCTGCAGGCGCCCCCGGGGGAACCTCCACTAAAATCTTCCCCCCGTTGCTTCCCCTCCACAGGTGTTCCAGGGCAACTTTGACAACGACACGCACCGCAAGAACATCATCGAGCCGCCGATCGTGGCCCGGCACGTGCGCATCCTGCCCTGGTCGTGGTACGGCCGCATCACCCTGCGCTCCGAGCTGCTGGGCTGTGCGGCCGAGGACTGAGCTGCCCCGCTCCTGCTGCTGTAGAAGAAGCTTGTAGGATGCTGAGTGGGGTTTTCTCCATGAACCAGTGCTCGCTCATCTTTTTATGGTAGGCCGCTAGCTGTCTTTCGCCAGGAGGTCTAAGCCTGCCCTTTTAAAAAACGATCCGATCCGGTTTTAATTTTGCCCTTGAAATCTGTTGGTGTTGTCCCTTCTGCTGTGGAATTATCCTCCTAGTTCTCCTTTGAGCTGTTGAAACGCGTTGAGGGAAAAAGAGAAAAAAGAAAACAAAAAACAAAACAGCAGCAGCATCCTTTTTACAAGGGAAGAGAAAAACGAAGCTCATTTGCAGCTTCAGGAACATTGGGCTGACGAGTTCTCCATAAATCATACCATCATCTTACTTGCAAAAAGTGATACTGCAGCTTTTAGCAATAAGTTTACTTGGGGATGACTGCATTATAGTAATTGTGCCTATCAAACACTGTCAGTTCTTACGACATAGTATTTAGGGAAATTCTCCATGGTACTGTTCAAACACGGTACCTGTGATGTTCCGAGCTACCTTTCACCACTTCCATCCAGACAGCAGAGTCCACGCACCTGGAGGGTTTTCCTACCTGCCCCATTTTCCTTCTCGATTTTGCATGCTGTAGACACGGCCTCCATCTTTTCTGTTCAGTATCACACTGTGCTGGTGTTGTTTTCCTTGAGAGGTGTCACCTGTTTTGAATATGTAACCAAATCAGTGTATTATGATGTTAATGAATTTGCCAAAGTTTTTTCATTTTCAAAGTTTCTGTGTTTTTTTATGGAGACTAAGGTGAGGCACCAGGGCACCCATGGTGTCTCATCTTGGGTGCCCACAGAGATTTCCATCAGAAATCCCATTCCAGGATGATTTTTCCAGGGGTGAGCACGCAGCCCCAGACTGTGACCTGCCCACCCCCATCACTGCTTTCACACACACTCTGAATTCCAGCGAGGAGGAAAATGTGGGGAGAAGGAACCAGGTGCTAAAAGACACACAGGAGGAGGAATGACTCCCTTACTGCCAGGAAACCCTTCCTCTTTAGGCTCTTCCTAAAGTCACAGCTTTCCTCCCCAGAAGGGAAGAGGTGACTTAGGAGCACACCAAAGCCTGGCCCTTGTCACCCTCTACTCCTATTTTTAGACAACACCAGTGAGCCATGAGGAGGCTGTTTCCTGTCATCCCCCATCTACAGGAATGCTTCACACACAGCATGATAGCAACCCCAGTTTAAAAAGTAGATTTTAGGAGGAAGAGTACTGGAGAAATAGGGGGCACATTCTCCCCCGTGCCTCAGTTTCCCCTGCCGATTGAGATGACGATACCCATCTCTGAAGAGCAACCCCAGTTCCCTTGGAGTAAAGTGCTCTTTAGAGTTAGAGCAGCACCTCAGACTAAAAAAGATCCCAGGACGGGGAGCGAGGGGACCTGAAACAACAGCATTTGGGATTACTGCCAACCTTTTAATTTCATACCATGCTGATGTGGAGAGAAAGAGAGAATGTGAGAGAGAGAGAGAGAGAGAGAGAGATGCAGCTGCATGTTTCAGCAAATGTCACTGAACTTATAATTATACTTTCTGTCACTGTTTCCATTCTCACCAAAACTCTGAACTTGGGCACTGCTTCCCAGGCCAGCAGCTTGCTGGCCCACAATCTGCAAAGGGCAAAGTTTACCTTGGAAACAAAATGGTTTGGATTTCGAAAAAACCTGCATTTAATCACACATTCTCCACCACAGACTAAATATATATTATCCATTGAACTGTGAAAGACTCTAGAATAGCAGCCAGGAATTTTACATACAAGAATTGGGGATATAATGGTGGCGGTTTTCTGATAGTGTCACTTAAACTGTCACATTTTAGCAAACAGAACACCCTGCCTCTACAAAATGACTTAATCCTTAAACTGTATTTATACAAGTATTTATTTTATAAGGCTTAGACATTTAAAGACTTCTAAAGAAGAGTCCTGTAAAGGTAAAAGTATGTGTAAGAAATGTTGAGGTCCTGTGCAACACTGCTAAGTTTGTTCTTTATTTTTTACTTTGTGCTGCATAACAAAAGCCACTAGACTGTTACTGTCTTGTCTGTAACTGTGTTAACAGCATTCCTTAATGATGTATATATGGAGTGGTCTTCAAGCAAAAGGAGCAATTTTAAAGAGAAAGTCAATCAATTTGGTGGTACTTCTAACGAGAAAAAAAAAATCTATATAATAATGGAGGACAAGTCTATCGTTACACTATGTACTGCCTATATTTTGTAATTTAGGCTTTAGGTTAAAAGGAAAAAACAAAAAAGAAAAATCTAGTCTTTAGGGTATGAACACACAATACTTTAAGGGGCTTAAATACATTTTCCTTTTATGGGAGAGCAGCTGACCCTGAATTTAATTACAGATATGTAGAATAGCATGTAGATATTTCACTAACTGACTGTATCCGGAAAAACAGAATGCCATTTCAGAAAATTAGACTTCCTAGTTTAAAAACTCATGTTAATGCTCTTCTGAAATATTTGGTTTCTGATCTTAATGTTGGGGGGTTTTTTTCATCTTATTCATCTTTTGGGGCTTCAGTTTTGCTTTTGAATTAATATTTCTTGGTTTAGTAAATTAATTGTAATCCCTTCATCTGCGTACTGGGTTTTCATGTAATGTAACATGGTAGTTTTAATTTGGTATTAATTTTTTGTTGAGTATTTTCACCCTAATGTCCTGTGCCAGTAGTCTTCACAAGGAGAGCTCCATACCTAGTGATAATATTCCATGACAATTACTTAAAATATCACATATCTGATGTGCTTACAGTTTCAACCTGCATGCTAGAAAAACTCCTAGCTTGGCTACCAAAAAACTTTCTTGGATTTGCACTTCCAGCACCAAATTCTGCTCCCAATGTCAGCAGTATCAGTCTGAAATAGCTCTTGATTTAAGTGGAGTCCTTCAGATTTAACAAAACAGGTGAGAATCAGATTAGGGGATAGAATTAAACTCTTTCCCTTTGATTTTATTTTGTTGTCTAGGTGCATACCATTGTCATAAGGGGCAAGTTTTAAATTAACACAACTGTTCTTTCCCAGTGAAACCAACCAGCCCCAAAAAAACCAGAAGTGCGGGACAGGAGACATCTCTTTAAGAGGGGACGGAGAAAAGCTCAGAAATAATCCTTGACTTCTGAATTAATTGCTAACAATGACATTGAACAAGGCCAAAAGTGTTCCCCTAATTAAATTTCACCCTGAACCAGCCAAGTATTTGTAGGCAGGCCTCACCTTTGTGTTGCTAGGCAATATCCTACATTTATAGCCTGGGAAATAAAGCACTGGCACGAGGCTCCTTTTTATCAGCGTTCAGGGCCCATCGCCTCAACTGTCTCTGGATCCAGGGTTGACTTTCTCTTTTGGAATGGCTTCATACAAATTAAGTGTCAGTTTTGAAGACTAAGGATACTAAATGAGTGTATCTTTGCTATACAACCAATGTGAACTATAATATTCAGTGCTGGCTTCTGATGTGTCAGTAAGTACAGAAGTATCTCGGACACAAACGACCTTTGCAACCCTTCAAGCTGTGTGATATTCAAATGGTTTTTGTATATACCTAAATCATGTAGAGCGATGTAAAACCAGTACGACCTTGTCTAGTCTTCAAACTTAACAATAAAAACTTTTGAAAAATGAGGTGGTTTTCTGGAAGCTGTTGTGTTGCAACACCTTGGAGGGCGCGCAGCTTATCGTGGAGAGTGTGGAGCAGAGATAGCACCTGGCATTTTCCTGGATTCAGCCACGGGGTCTTTGTGGCAGGTAAGTTTGTTTCTGGAAAAATCAGCAGTTGGTGCTGTGCTCTCCTCAATGTGTTCCCTTTGTTCTTACAGATTAAAAAAAAACAAAAACAAAACACCTCTAGGTTTTGAACGAGTCTAAAAATACTTTTTTTTTTTTTTTTTTGTTCCCTATCCTGCTGGTCTCTGAACGAGCACCAGAAATGTAAAATGACAATTTCATTTCCTGTAAATCAAATTTCCTGGGATATTTATCAGTCCTTATCCTCTCTCCTCCACTCCCACATAGACAAATTAATTTCTGAGAAGATAAGGAGTGGCTGCAGGCCAGACCTGCTATGAGATGCCACAGCAGAGCCCCTTTTCTCTTTTATTTCCTGTACATCCTGCTCCCCAAAATAGTTAACTATAATTTCATTTTCTGAAGAAGCTTAAAGTAGCACATGGAAAAGCCATTTGCTCCCAAACCATTTAAACAATTAAATTAAAATTAAAATATTATGTTTACTGAAGAGAGATGAAGCTTCAGTGATTTACAACTTGAATGAGCCCCTCTGTAAAAATACACCTCCTTTTGTTTTATAATGGCTTCAGCTTGTGCCCTTTCTCCAAAAATAATCAGTTAGAGACAAAAACCATCCACAAGCACTCACAGGCGACAATGGCTGCCCAACATGCAGTCTCAACACTCACTACAGCATGTTGTCTTTTGGAAGAAAAGTCACAAAATTGCAACTTGCCCTTATTATTAATTGCTACCAGTCACAAAAAATGAGAATATAGTGCTGCACACGAGAAGAGGAGTATTTTTGGAGAATGATGGCTGAATATTAGCACTTCAGTTATAAATTTCTGCATCTTGAAGCGCTTTCTGACTTTTGGTTATGAATTGCAACTGTTTCACGAAACATTTTCCTGAAATCCAGGGACTTTTCCTGAAGAGCTGAAAAGTAGATTTTTTTCTCACATACTTCATGCCATATACAACCAGGAATTCTAGTGACGACAATGAGAAAATAATGAGTAAATCTCTTCAGAATAGCAATTATTTATCAATGTCCATCCTCCCATATCTGTTGCTAATGAGCTCAAGGGATTAACATGGGCATCAACACTCTACATCCACATGAAATAAGTAGTCTCAGATACTTCTGTGGTAAACACAATGACACTTATTTTATAGCTTAGATTTAATAAAAAGAGGCCGATTTGTTAGTGATTACTAAGTGACCTGTGATCATATAGTCTTAGAAATCAAATAGAACAAATTAAAAAATAATTTTTAAACAGGACTAAATAAAGATATTTTTACTGATCCCAAAGTATTTTCATTTTTTAAATTTAACTTGCATCATTTTCTTAATATAGAGATATACTTTAGAATGAAGAACTTAGATTTTAGAAACTTTAGAATTTAGAATTTAGAAACTTTAGATTAAGAGTCTAAAATATAAAAGGCAGAATTGCACAAATTGTGCAGCGTTATGGTGCCATTCATTGCAAATTAACATTCAGTGATACATGCATCATTGTAAATATATATTTTTAAATTCTTTTGAATGGGGAAACATAGAAACATGTCTTGTTCTCACAATTTAGCTTGCTTGGAGCTCAGCAAAATGTATTTCACCAGTGCATGTGAGTAAGAATAATTGGGTTTTTATGTAGTTTATATTTGGAATTAGGCCCCACATGTGTGAGAATGTACAGGAAGCACCTGGTGGAACACAGGTGAGGCACAGGAGGTGGGGAGGATGGCCAGCACAGCCTCTTTGTCACAATAATATTTATTTATTTATTTATTTATTTATTTGGTTTGCCAGCTGATGGGCTGTGTTATCTGAGGTCACACATCATCTGAAGGCAGCAGGCACAGCCCTCTCTAGATGGAGGAAATCAATCCTCAAAATACACCAGGAAAGGTCACCAGGCATTTGCATCAGGCTGGAAAATCAAAAGCAAGCTAAATGAATGTATTTGATTTCTGGGATGCTGCGTGAGGTCAGCAGGAGCTGTGGGGAAGTGTATTGTGCTGCCTTGGCCACAATAAATGCAATCAAGTGCACAGGCTGCATAAAATATACATGTGGTGCATTGAGGCAAGATCAAAGGGCCCCTAAAAAGAGATACATGCTACTTTCTGATGAAAGTGTCAGAAAATGTGACATGAGTGCTATGGTCTGACACACTGTGGGTTTGCACGGGTCTGGCTGGGGTGGATTTGCCCTTGTGGAGTTTCTGGGGCAGGGGAGCTCGAGCCCCAGGGGCTTCTTTAGGAAGGACAGGCAGGGGAAACAAGGAGGGGATGTCACCTCTGAGCAAAGACCAGGTGGAGTTCATGGAGCTCTGCTGGCATGGGTGAGTGTGGGAACCCACAAAACCAGAGGGTTTGGGAAAGCTGCAAAAGGCAGGCCTCAGAGACAGCAGAACTGTGACTGGAGCTAAGCAGCAGCCATGAGATTGGGCAGCAGAAAAGTTATTTAAAAAGTAGAAAAGCAAGGACAAATAGAACAATGGTCTGTGTATTAATGCTTGGCTAGAATAACTCCCTAAGCTACAGAAAAGTTTATCTAGCAAGATATTAGGAAGGTTGAAGCTTAATAATGGAGCTCTGTGCATTGTGTTTGAAGGCTCACAAGCAGGTATTGCATTTGAAATAAGCAAGCATTGTTTAACCAAAGGTACCTGTGCTTACAGTGGTTGGATAGAACTACTGTCAATATAGAATATACACTGTACAGATATAAATACTGTCAGTGTGCTTTTGCTTTGTGTGATTGGTCACAAAACTCATAAAGTGAGCTGTGACATTGAGTTCTGTGTCTGCTGCCTGGGATGTGAGCTGCTGCCATCTTCCCATTGCCATAGCCATGGACTGAGAGTGATGCTGGAAAATCAAACAGCTCAAGGCAGTTCCACAGCAGCCCCATCTCGTTTGTAATCTGTAAATAGCCCCTGTTGCCAGAGTCATGTGAGGAGATGACAAAGAGCTCACAGGGAGGGCAGGGACAGGTGACAAGTGGCAGGGATGTGCCAAAGGCCAGGACAAGTGACATTATGTCAGGGATGGGCCACAGAGAGCCAATGAAACTGATTAACATTCAATCATCACCTCCTCCAAACTCAGGAGAAAAACATCCCCGCAAAAATAAAATCACACAAAGAGTCCGGGGGTCCTGTGTGGGGGGACAAATAGAAAACACACAAAGGAAATCTCCAGAGCATGGAAGCAATCACAGCTAGCCTGCGAGGCACACAGAGAAGTTATCCAGGATCAGGTTAGAAAAGGTAAATCCCTGACAGAGTTAAATCTATCCAGGAACATCAAGGGCAGCAAGAAAAGTTCCTGTAGGTGCATTGGTGACAAAAGGAGAAGTAGGGAAAATGTGGATGTCTTGGTTTGGAAAGGCAGGAATCTGCTAAGGAAGGCAGGAACCTCCCCTGAAATGGAGACCCACACCTCCCAGTTGCTATAAATTTTAAATTAAGGTGCTCTCAGGCACAAAATATGGGAGCAGAAAATAACAGTTCTTTAATAGGAAAGAAAGAAAAAAAAATTAAAAGGATAAAATGAACAATGCAGTACACTAGAACAACAGTGACAGAGTCAGAACCCAACCTGACACCCTGTGGGTCAGGGTGTGGGTGGCAGTCCCATTGGAAATGTGTCTGCAGCCCTCCTGCAGTGTCAGGGGTGGTTCTGTTGGAGCAGGGGGATCTGTAGAGAAGGATGTATTCTTCCTCTGAAGATCCAGTGGGAGGAGAGACAGCTGCTGTTCCTCTGGGGAATCCCATGGAGAAAGCCGTGCTGGTATCTCAAAAACCTCTGGGTTATATCTGGGCAGCAATGCTTGGCCCCTCCCTCTGGATTATATCTGGGCAGCAATGCTTGGCTCCTCCCTCTGGATTATATCTGGGTAGCAATGCTTGGCTCCTCCCCCTGGATTATATCTGGGTAGCAATGCTTGGCTCCTCCCTCTGGGTTATATCTGGGCAGCAATGCTTGGCTCCTCCCCCTGGGTGGAGCATCTCCCAATGGGATGTTATAGTTCTTATCAGCCATGCAGTGACATTCAATAGTCTGTTATCAGCAATGTCCCCTCCCAAGGGAGGAATGAATGTGGTCACTCAAAGAGAGAGATAAGGCAAACTGCCCACCTGGCAAAGGTAATGGAAAACATCTTGCATTGCAATCTTCAACAGTGGAAGAGAAGGGGAGACCCAGGACACGGAGAATGCTGAGGTACTCAACAGCCTGGCTCAGTTTCACCAAGAAATGCTCTGGTTACCCTGCCCAAGGTGCAGAAGGGGAAGGGAGGGAATGAAGAACTGCCCAGAGCATCAGGAGATGAGGCTGGAGAGCGTCCAAGGAACCTGAGGCTTCCCAAGGCCACGGCAGGATGCTCCCCTCGGTCATGAGGGAGGTGTTGTCAGGGGAAGGGGCCAAGCCATTCTTTGTCATATTGAGAAGTCTTGGCAGTCTGGTGGAGGTCTCCCTGACTGTAAAAGAGGAAATATAATTCCAGTTTTTAAGGAGGGAATTAATGGGAATTTTTAAGGGGGAATTAAGGGACACCCACGGAACTACAGGGTGGGCGGTGCCTGTGGGGAGATAGAGCAGATCCTTCTAAATTATGGAAAAATTTAGATCTTCCTAAAACAATTTAAAAAAAAATTAGAAGGATCTAAAAAATTTAGATCCTTCTAAATTATGGAAATTATGCCAAGGCACATGGAAAATAAGGAGATGATTTTTGACATCTTCATGAGGGCAAGTTGTGCCTGAGAGGCCTGGTGGGTTCCATGATGCAGCTACAGCACTGAGGGATGGGCGAAGAGCAATTGGAGTTCTTCCCTCATTTTCTCCTCATGAAGGATGTGCCTCTACTATTTTTGGCATGGAGTAATTCCTTTATTACATGCGACTGATGCCACGGCAACAGGTTCACAGCTCCTCTAAAGTGTGTGTTCACAGCTTCTTTGTAAGAGTGAAAAGGAACTAATGGGTGATTTTTGATTAAGCAATAAAAGCATGGGTTGTTTGATGAAATATTCAGTGTACATTTACATACATATTTTTATATATGTGGATATATATCAAAATATATACATATTTATATATATATGTGTATATATATAAATATCTGCATTTAATATATATATAATCTGCATTTTCTGCAGGGCATGTCATATATGTCACACTTCATCTGGGAATAAAGAGAGAAAAGTGGAAGCAGTATTACGAAGATGATAATTAAGCTCATCAACCTAATCTAGCTGCTCTCCTGATGTGTGCTGATACAATTTTCATCCATTTAAGAAAAAAATTGGTGAGGACGGGGAACACAGTGCATCTTTGGAGGTATTTCATTTATGCTCCCTGTTTGCTACCACGGAATGGCAACCCAACCCTGTGCCATGGGCAGGGACACCCTGAGCCAGACCCTGTCACATCCAACCTGACTTTGAGGGTTTCCAGGCATGGAGCAGCCACCACCTCTCTGGGAAGCCTCTTTCAGTGTTTCCCTGCCCTCCCTGTAAAAGACTTCTTCCTTATATCTAATCTAAATTGATCTTTCAGTTTAAAACCTTTTCCCCTTTGTCCAGTCACAAACGCTCCTGCTGAAAGCTTTGTCTCCAGTTACCTTTCCTTGGAAGCTGACATGGAAATGGGCAGCACCACTTGAAAAAAGCCAGAAGTGCTTCTTTGTTTTAAGGCCATTTTTCCCTTTTCCGAGGGGTTTGCAAGCACTTCATCTCCATATTTTTTTCCAGGAGCCACTGGATGAGCGGGGAGGTTTTCTGGCTCACAAAGGTGGGAGTCAGAGTGGCTTCCAGAAGAATCTGACCCAATATTTATGTAAAATACATATATAGCCCATGCCACTCACCACCTGCACTGGCTGCTCCACCTCCCTGCTCCTCCCCAGCCCCTGAGCCCTGACAGAAAAATTGTTGTTCAGCCGTGGCAGCCAGACCAGCTATTCACAAGCGGCTTTTTTTCCGCCCAGCAAACGGCCGCATTCCCCAAATATTTCTGGGAATCCAAAGCCAGGCTTCCTACCCTGGGCTGGGTGTGATGTGGTGGAGGAAGAGCTCGCCCCAGGTCCCAGAGCTGCCTGAAAGGCACGCACAGCCCACGTCTGCAAACACACCATGGGCAGCAGGGACGGCTCAGCAAACACGGCCCAGTCAATCCCTTCGTGGCATAAAAGGCTGCGCTTCAGCTGAAGCGTTTGGGTGTTTTTGAGAACGTTCAGCAATCTTTTTTCCCCTCGCCTCTGCCACAAGCATTCCTCCGGCCTGCAAAAAAAAAAAAAAAAGAAAAAAGAGAAAATAATAAAAAAATGCATTTGTGGGTAATTTCTTCTCCAATGAGTGGCTTTCTATTCAGATTCATGTCTGCCAGGCATTTAGACTGCATGAATGGATGAATATTCTCCTGAAGTCAGATAACAGAGAGCTAAAACTCCACAATGGAATGGTCTGGCATGCCCATCCTACCAAAGGGAAGGGGCTGCTGAGACCCCTTTGATGGCACCAGAAAGCAGATGAGCCAACACCCTGACACCTTCACAGAGCTCAGGACCTTGTTGAGGTTGGAGGGGAGTGGGATGCACCGTTGATGCCCCAGCGTGAGTGGTGGTGTGATTCCTGACTGTGCTACTGCCAGGCACCCACCCAGGGCTCCAAGGAGCACACTCTGGTTCTTCTGGGGATCCACAAAATCAGAGGGTTTGGGAAAGCTGCAAAAGGCAGGCCTCAGAGACAGCAGAACTGGGATTAGAGCCAAGCAGCAACCATGAGATTGGGCAGCAGAAAAATGATGTAAAAAGTAGGAAAGTAAGGACAAATAGAACAGTGGTCTGTGTATCAACACTTGTCTAGAATAACTCCCCTGCAGAAAAGTTTATCTAGCAAGATATTAGGAAGGTTGAAGCTTAATAATGGAGCTCTGTGCATTGTGTTTGAAGGCTCACAAGCAGGTATTGTATTTAAAATAAGCAAGCATTGTTTAACCAAAGGTACCTGTGCTTACAGTGGTTGGACAGAACTACTGTCAATATAGAATATACACTATACAGATATAAATACTGTCAGTGTGCTTTTGCTTTGTGTGATTGGTCACAAAGCTCATAAAGTGAGTTGTGACATTGAGTTCTGTGTCTGCTGCCTGGGACGTGAGCTGCTGCCATCTTCCATTGCCATAGCCATGGAGTGAGAGTGATGCTGGAAAATCAAACAGCTCAAGGCAGTTCCACAGCAGCCTGTCCTGTTTGTGGTTTGTGCAGAGACCCCAGCAAGTGATAATTCTCACCTCATGTCTTTCACAAGTGATGCTGAAATCGTCTTGCACTGCTATGTGAAAATCTCCATGGGTGCAGTTTGTTGGTAAATCCCTCTCAGAGCTGCCTTTCCCCCCTTATTCTGAGCCCTCTGTGCAGATGTGTGACCCCTTTGGCTGTGCTCTGGTGCCACAGTGAATCAGCTGCACGTGCTGACAGCTCTGCAGCCCAGGCCATCGCCTGGACTGCAGCAAAGCAGGGTTTGGATTGAACAGACCAAGCCTTATCAGCATTCCTTCACTGTCTCAAGGCAGTCTGGCCTGGTTCTCCCTGGCCAGAGCAAGACACTTCAAACCAGGGAACGTGTACACCAGGCTGTGCTGGGCAGAGGCACCTTGATAACTGTCGCAGACATCTTTTGATGAAAATCCTGTCCTTGGGATTTTTCCTCCTGAGAAGCTGAGAGGCCTCAGGAACAAAATGCAAACAATGGTTATCTGCTGCTGTGGAATGCAACAGGTGCATCTGTGATTGGTCTCATGTAGTTGTTTCTAATTAATGGCCAATCACAGTCAGCTGGCTCAGACTCTCTGTCCGAGCCACAAGCCTTTGTTATCATTCCTTTCTATTCTTAGCTTAGCCAGCCTTCTGATGAAACCTTTCCTTCTATTCTTTTAGTATAGTTTTAATGTAATAGATATGATAAAATAATAAATCAAGCCTTCTGAAACACAGAGTCAGATCCTCATCTCTTCCCTCACCCAAAAACCCCTGTGAGCACCATCACAGACAACCTCCCCTTTCCCTATCCATCCTCTTCCCCAGGGGCTTTTCCTCTAGCTCTGCTGTAAAAATATTGATTGTACCAGATCCCAGATGCCAGAGGACGTGGCACAGATCCTGCTGCCAGCACTTCAGCAGTGGGGTTCTAGCAGTCCTTCCCTTCCTGAGCTCCCAGTTTCTGCACCACCCCTGGCAGGGATTTTAGGAGCAAATCAGAAATGCGGAAGGTTGATTCCCGCTCCTATTCTGACTCAAAATCTCTGAGTGATGCTGGCTTGGTATCCTCCCTGTGGTCCAGAGCAGACAGAAACTGAAGGAAGAGTGGGTGAAAGGAGGCAGGACTGGGCTGGCCCCTGCATGCAGCAGCTCCATGCAGCATCACTGCCAAAACCAGCACAGGCAGAGCCAGCACCTCCCATCCAAAAGGGCTGTCCCAACCCCGTGCAGCAAAGAATTTGGGTTTATTGCCTTTTATCCAATTTATTTAGACTGAATAGTGGCTATGGAGGGACAGGAGGTGAAAAAGGGTAAATATCTATCTGAAGTTAATCCCCCAGCAGCCCTGCGGGTCTCTAGGTCTCCCAGTCCCTAAGAAGTGTGGTCTGCTCTGAGCAGTTGACTTTCCCATGCCTAAATTAACTTAAATTAATTTTAAAGCCAACCTGCTTGAAAGCTTCGTTCATTTGACACAATTCTGGCTAAAGTTATTTTCAAATGTCAACGTTGCCTTAATGCAAGTCTCAAGCATTTCACAGGCGCCTCTCCTATATCTGTTTCCATCTTGAAACAACCCGATTGCATGCTGGAGAATTAGTTACTTTGGGAACAGGGAAGATCATCCCTACAAGTACTAATCCACAGCCTTTATTAAACTGGAGTTAAGGGGTGGTGCTGTGGTAGGTGAGAGGAGGAGGAAGGGAAAAAAGTCTGAGTGCGCAAGCTGGAATTTGAGGTGCATTTGCAGAAGAAGGGGGAGCAAAGCTGCAAGAGGCACCTTTTCCCTGCCCTCCTCAGGTGTGTGCAGGTGGGATGGGTTTTGTCATTTTTGTCATTCCCAGGTTTGCCTGGTACTACCACACAGGCTGCAAAATGCAGGAGGCAGGCACGGCTGCATGACTGGCATCTCCTCACCATGACCCTTTTTTTCTTCAATTTCTATTACATTGAAGTCTCTTAACTAATTATGCAGGATCCCAGCCTGCTATGTGATCCTGTTAGCTCCAGGCACAATTGCAAATGAGACAGGAGATCTCAGCTGTGCTGCTCCTCGCAGTGGCACTCCTTCTTTGTCCGATGTTAATTATTCCTCGCAGCTGACAATGAAGCAAAGACCAAAGAGTTAATTCTCAGTACAATGAAGGAAAAAAAAAAAATCACTGCTTGCTAATATGTTCTGTGTTACTCTGCTTATTTACCCAGAAAACAGCGTTTGGTTTTGCCCGTGTGAATGCCTGAAAAACAGGCAGCAGATAAAAGGTGAGAAAGGTGAGGCACGAAGAAAAAACATCAGATTTATTTGCACGAAGAGAAAACCATCAGATTAATGTGCAAGCCAGAGAGGATGGTGCCTGTGGTGGTTTGACCAGGAAGAAGTGGGAATTCTGGGAAGCTGTGGTCAAACCAATGAAGGTTTTGGGTTTGAGACTGGCACCCGGTGTAGCCAGTGGGGTTTGGACACACCTCCGAGAATACACAGGGGTTAAAAGCAGGGCACTGCCCTTGGATCTCTCTCTTGGGACGTCGCTGTGAAGAGGTCAGATCTCTTCCCCCGTCCAGCCTTGCTGCTGGGCGGGGAGGGGCAGCCATGCGGTAGGCCCGGGGCCTGGACAGAGATGGGGGTGAGGGGCCTTCAAGGATGGAAGGGTGGAGGAGCCCCAAGAGACATCGGGCAGCCATTCCCCCCCCCAGGAGGGAGAGAGAGGGAGAGTCGGCGGTGATAGCAGCCGGCCCAGGAGGAGAAAGGGGGGGAAGGGTGCAGCCCGGCCGGCCGCAGCAGCAGCACGTGTGGGAGTATCATCGTTCTGAGATAGACAGAGACTGAAAAGTTTTAACCCTTTCTTTCATGATTGGGGCCTTGCAAAAATGCTAATCCTCCTCGAAGCTGAATAAGAAGGGAGATAAGAGATGAGATGAGACAAGGACCTGGCCCGAAGTTTGTGGAGATGATTGGATGGGGAGAGATGATTTGGAGTGGCCTTTTGGCTGGACTTTTCTTGTGGCCATGGACTCAGTTGTTCCTGTGACAGAGAGACTGCATTTAGGGGGAGGCAGTGCCTCAAAACCAGGAGGGTTCATTCGTGAGGACCCCCCGGCCCCAGGGGGTTGGAAAAATATGGGGGGGACAGATGTCCCAAAGCAGAGACTGTTCCTTTTTGGAGTGAGACAAGGCATCCTTGAAAGACAACCCTAAAAGCAGCTCTGGCCATGTCTCAATGGTGAGAGCACTGGGCATGGAAGGAAGATGTCACAAGCGGCAAAAGGACTTTTTCCGGGCGGTGCCGAAGTGACAAGGAAGCACACGAGGTTTCAGTGTGTTTCCAGGAGAAGCCTATGGAACAAGAAGGACTCCTTTCCTCTTCATGAACTGCAGTTTGAGTATACTAAAGTGTGGGGCCAAGGCTGGGCAGTTGATGATTTGGGAGAATGTATCGGATTGGGAAAGTCAGGTAGTGGGGAGGGGGAAAAGTGGTTTTTGTAAGGTTTTCAATTTTTTTTTCTTTTCCTTATAGTCTTTCCCTATTTTCCTGTAGTTTAAGTAATAAAGTGTTCTTTATGTTTAAGTTGGAGCCTGTTTTGCTTATTCCTGGTCACATCTCACAGCAGACACCAGGGTGAAGGCATTTTCATGGGGGGCACTGGCTCTGTGCCAGGCTCAAACCATGACAGTGCCACAAGCTGTTCTCAGGGAAGGCAGCAACTGAGGCACAAACTTTGCAGGGGCTTTTCTCCCTTGTGCCTGCAGCTTTTGATGGTGCCTCTTCCACACCTTGGCACAAGATGTGGCACAGGTGTGGGACTGCCCGGATGGGAGGATGGGAGCATCCTCACCATCCCCACCCCAACCCTCCCAGACAGGGGGCAGAGGGAAATTCACCTTTTCTCTCTGCAAGAGGAGCAGGAATCTGCCCCTTCTTTCATGGGGAGGCCCCAAGGAAAGCCACAGTGGCACTGCAGGATGGGTGAGTGTGGGAATGCACAAAACCAGAGGGTTTGGGAAAGCTGCAAAAGGCAGGCCTCAGAGACAGCAGAACTGTGACTGGAGCTAAGCAGCAGCCATGGGAATGGTCAGCAGAAAAGTTATTTAAAAAGTAGAAAAGCAAGGACAAATAGAACAGTGGTCTGTGTATTAATGCTTGTCTAGAATAACTCTCTAAGCTGCAGAAAGTTTATCTAGCAAGATATTAGGAAGGTTGAAGCTTAATAATGGAGCTCTGTGCGTTGTGTTTGAAGGCTCACAAGCAGGTATTGTATTTGAAATGAGCAAGCATTGTTTAACCAAAGGTACCTGTGCTTGTTGTGGTTGGACAGAACTACTGTCAATATAGAATATACACTATACAGATATAAATACTGTCAGTGTGCTTTTGCTTTGTGTGATTGGTCACAAAGCTCATAAAGTGAGCTGTGACATTGAGTTCTGTGTCTGCTGCCTGGGATGTGAGCTGCTGCCATCTTCCATTGCCATAGCCATGGACTGAGAGTGATGCTGGAAAATCAAACAGCTCAAGGCAGCTCCTCAGCAGCCTGTCCTGTTTGTAATCTGTAAATACCCCCTGCCCAGCAATGGGTCTGCTGGTGTGTCTGAGCCTGTGAGCATCCCCCAGCCCACCAAATGAGGATTATTCCCCCATTGCAACATCCCACCTGCCTGGTTTTGACACAATTACATGGGTGAGGAGTGCAGTTCATCCTCTGAAGCCCCTCTGATTCTGACACATAGCCAAATGTGTGTTTTGCACATCTCTAGGTGTCTCCCTGATGCTTGGACTTCACTAGCAAACTCCAAGAAAACAATATTCAGCCTTTTTGTAATTGCACATTATTTATGCCAGGACTTTTTGCCAGATCTAGGAGTCTCCCAGAAACACAAAGGCTTTTTTTCCTGTAGCCTCTCCACTGCCATCAGCTCTGGGTACAGTGGTTTGCTTCATGCCCCTTTGTTTTCTGCTCTGATTCCGTCAGGCTTTCCTCTCAAAGCCAGTGTGCACTGCAGGGATTTTAATATATTGTGGTCCCTTAAAGGTGTTTGTTGATCTTAATCCAAATTAAGTTGGAAGTAAGGGAGTGGAAATATTCGATATCACCTTAGAGGAGCTTTCCTGTACCTAAAGGGGTTCTGGAGAGAGATGTTTTACAAGGACATGCAGTGACTGGGCAAGGGGGAATTTGCATAAAACTGAAAGTGAGTAGATTTGGGTTAAGAATTAGGAAGAAATGGTTCCCTAATTTTTCCCTAAGAATTGGGAAGAAATGGCAGGCTGGGCAGGCCCTGGATCCCTGGCACTGCCCAAGGCCAGGTTGGACATTGGGACAGTAGGAGGTGTCCCTGCCATGGCTTGGAATGGGATAATCTTGAAGGTCCCTTTTAAAGCCAAACCATTCTGTGAGTCTATAACCATATTTATTTTTTCTGAGAATATTGCCTAGAACAGATGCATCATGCAAATGTACTTATAAAAAATTAAATGTGCATCTAATTCAGGTCTTCCTTTCACTTTCAGTGGTGGAGTTTTAAATTCATGAAGTGTAGCACTTTCTGGTCAGATATCATGCAGAGAGCAAACGCTATTAATGCAGAGGATGGCTCTTCCAGTTTTGTGGAATGCTATGTAATATTTGAGGATAAGGCTTCCTCAATCCCTCTTGCTGAAGCCATTCCTATTCTTCCATCCTTCCACAGCCATACTTGGAGAGGGAAGGAAAATGAATGTGATAAATGTAGCAAACAATTACCACCAGGAGAGAGGTTATGCCTTATCCTCACAGCCTGAAGGAAGACAATGAATGCTGAACACTTTAGTCTTTTTGCAGCTCAAGCCTCTCTCTAATTGAGGCAGTATTTTGCTCTTTATAAGGCATGTGAAACACGTGTCATAAAATTATGCTCATTATTTGGAAAGAAAAGAAAGAAAGAAAGAAATAGTCTCTGTGTGATGAAAAGCACTTAAAAGCTAGAGGCTCCTCAAGGTTTGTTTCTGTAGGTGAAGTTCTACATCATTAATTATAGAAACCAGGGTGGTGGGGAGTAAATTAAATTCAGATTATTATTTTCTGCTCCTAATCATAATTCTTAATCACATACATTTTCAGAAGTGTCTGATTCTGGATATTGCACCTAAAAATGTTGAAGAATCTTTTCAACAAAGTGTTCATTCAACATGAACACATTTCCCCTTGTTTCAGATATTGGTTTTTAATATAACCAAGTGCAACTCTGTTTCAGTAAATTCAAGCTCTACCTAAATAATAATGGAATGTATATTTTATTTATTTATATTTTATTTTATTTGTGACTACTTACCATCTTTACACAATTTATTGTTCTGAAGTCACAAGGAGCAAACCCGCGCAGAGGAGAAACTTAACCCAGAAACTGTCAGCAGGTGTTAATATTCATTATTTCAAATAGTATACACTTTTTTTTTTATTAAATATTGAAGAATTCCCCCATGCCTGGATGGAAAGATTTCCCTTCAAAGTGTAGAAAATGTCTAGCACCATTTGCTTAACATTTTCATGCACAGTTGCACTTTCACAAAAATAGAAATGAATTCAAGGGGAGGCAGGGACAGAAACTCAAACGTTATAAAATGGACAATTTGTGAAGCCCGTGGGACACTCAGAAAAACAGGAATCTGTGGCAGAAAACAAAACTGTGGGCTGATCACAAGAAAAATGTTCTCAGCACCCAGACTGGTGGGCACCACAGGTTCCAGGTGCAGAGCTGAGTGCACCTAGACAAAACTGAAGAATTTATCAGCAGTTTGGTTGGGTTTGGGCAGATCATGGATGCCACTGCAAGAGGAAGGCAGAAACTCGACCCACACAGGGCACAGGGCTCCTTCCCTTGCTCCTTTTGGCAAGGGAAATGTCATGGCTGCGTGTGGTGTTGTTCCAGGGTCCCCAGGAGGAGGGAAGAGATTAAAATCTTGACTCCGTGTTTCAGAACATATAATTGTTATTATATTTATTATATTAAAATAAAGCGATATACTAAAATTATACTAAAGAAAGAGAAAGGAGACATCAGAAAGCTAGAAAGGAACGAATAATAAAATCTTGTGACAAACTCAGAGAGTCTGACACAGCTGGCTGTGATTGACCATTAAATAAAAACAATTCACATGCAACCAATCAAAGATGCACCTGTTGCTGAACCATCTCCAGACCACATTCCACAGCCCTCAGATAATTATTGTTTACATTTCTTTTCTGAGGCTTGTCAGGAGAAAAATCCCAGTGAAAGGATTTTCATTATATATATCTCAGTGGCAGCTGTGCTGTATTGCACTGAATATTTTAGCACTGTTGAGCCATGCATGGCCAAGCCTGCTCGGTGGCTGATCCACTTCAGCAGATCCGATCCAAAGGCAAATCCAGCTGCAAATCCAGCGGCAAATCCCAGGGGACTGCCACTGTTGAAGATTGCAATGCAAGATGTTTTCCGTTACCATCTGTATGGCAGATTACCTTTGTCAAGTGGGCAGTTTGCCTTATCTCTCTCTTTGAGTGACCACATTCACACCTCCCTCGGGAGGGGACATTGCTGATAACAGACGATTGAATGTCACTGCATGGCTGATAAGAACTATAACATCCCATTGGGAGATGTGAGCCCAAGGGAGGAGCCAAGCATTGCTACCCAGACATAACCCAGGGGGAGGGGCCAAGCATTGCTGCCCAGATATAATCCAGAGGGAGGAGCCAAGCATTGCTGCCCAGATATAACCCAGAGGGAGGAGCTAAGCATTGCTGCCCAGATATAATCCAGAGGGAGGAGCCAAGCATTGCTACCCAGATATAACCCAGAGGGAGGAGCCAAGCATTCCTACCCAGATATAATCCAGGGGGAGGAGCCAAGCATTGCTACCCAGATATAATCCAGGGGGAGGAGCCAAGCCTTGCTGCCCAGATATAATCCAGGGGGAGGAGCCAAGCATTGCTGCCCAGATATAACCCAGAGGGAGGAGCCAAGCATTGCTGCCCAGATATAATCCAGAGGGAGGAGCCAAGCATTGCTACCCAGATATAATCCAGAGGTTTTTGAGATACCAGCACAGCTTTCTCCACGGGATTCCCCAGAGGAGCAGCAGCTGTCTCTCCTCCCACTCGATCTTCAGAGGAAGAATACATCCTTCTCTACAGATCCCCCTGCTCCAACAGAACCACCCCTAACACTGCAGGAGGGCTGCAGACACATTTCCAATGGGACTGCCCCCAACACCCTGACCCACAGGGTGTCAGGTTGGGTTCTGACTCTGTCAGTGTTGTTCTAGTGTACTGCATTGTTCATTTTATCCTTTTAATTTTTTTTTTCTTTCTTCCCTATTAAAGAACTGTTATTTTCTGCTCCCATATTTTGTGCCTAAGAGCCCCTTACTTTAAAATTTATAGCAATTGGGAGGGGTGGGGAGGGTTTACATTCTCCATTTCAGGGGAGGCTCCTGCCTTCCTCAGCAGACTCCTTTCTTTCCGAACCAAGGCAGCCACTGTGAGCGCAGGACACAAAAAGTGTGTTCCATTGTCCCCAGGATGCTCTGGTGCTGAGCCTGGGCTGGCAGAGTGACCAGAGGTTTTCCCAGGGCTGCTGCAGCTTGGGCAGCTCAGCTTTACCTCCCCTGACCTTCCCCACAGCTGCCAGACTGAGCAAGCACCACGGGCTTAACAGCACCAATTAACGCAGTGACTCCTTCAGAGCAGCACTGATTCAGGAAACGTGACAATGGGCAGCTGCTTCCTCGAAATCCCCAACAAATAAATGTGTAGGAGACCTTCAGTTCACTGGGTTTTATGATATGGTTTGGCAAACGTAATAGAGACTTGAGCCAGGCCGTTTCGAACACGCTCAATCCAGTATGAAAGTGAGGGTTTAAAAAAAAGTTTAACACAAAAATCAAGTTTCATCAAGGAGAGGGAGTGAAAAAAGTTGTGAAGTCAAAATGCCAGTCAAAAGAGGCAGCAGTTCACCGTGGTTTGAGACCTGTGCATTCTAAACTTTGGAAACAGTTTGGACTGATACGTGTCACCTCTGATGCACAACTCTAAAATCCTTTTATAAAAGAATTATTAAGCAGGAAAGTTTTAATTGATGGCTCTGACCAGCACACCTGCTTTAGACAAAGTACTCCCACCTTCAGACTTTTCCTAAGCAATGGAAGTTTCTGAAATATATAGCTTTAAATGCACTTTACACAGATAATATTGGTTCAAATACAGCCACCCATGAACAGTGAGACAGTAAATCTTCTTCAAGCAAGCTGTTAAAAAAAAACCAAACAAGCAGCTCAAGGTTAGCCCAACAAAGCAACAAACTGTGTTTGTTCTTCACAAGACCTTCCTTCAAAAATATCCATACCAACATCTAAATTCTCCAATTCTCCTCCTCTGCCTTCCTGCACACCTTGGGTCAGCACAGAGCCCTCAAAAGGATAAATCTGGAGAGAATTGTCAGGCTGCTGACAACACTGTCACACTGGAGCTGGGGGCAAACCCCCACCAAAACACAGCAGAAATCCTCCAGCCCTGGGTGAAAACATGTGACCCTCATGCAAAATGCAGGGTCCTGACACATTTCTCTGTGGCATTCACATCCTCTGAAAAATCCCGTCGCCCAGGATTTTTCTCCTGGGAAGCTGAGAAGCCTCAGAGAAAAGGAGAACAATTCTTATCTCATTTGCTTCTCCGGTGTTGTGCTCGTGTGAAATGTGTTTGGAGATTGTTTACCCACAGGTGACTGTTCCATTGGATTCTGCTGTGAGTTGTTTTCACTCTTTGGCCAGTCAGGGCCAAGCTGTGTCAGGAGAGAGTCACAAGTTTTCATTATTATCTTTTTAGCATTCTGTATGTATCCTTTCTGTATTCTTTAGTATAGTTTAGTATAGTATTCTTCAATATAATATAGTATAATAAAGTAGTAAATTAACCTTCTGAGAACGTGGAGTCAGATTCATCATTCTTGCCTTCCTCTGCAGGCAACACCAATACAATATTTCTCCTGTCCACAAGGCTGGACATGTGCAGGTCTGGAAATATCAGCTGGAATATCAGTAGAACGTCTGGAAATATCAGTAGGGGCCTCTGCAGGCTCAGGAGAGGCATGGGGCTGTGGCTGAGCTGCTGTGGGAGGCTGGGGCTGGTGTGGACCTGTCACAAAGTGCCATCAGGGTTGGGGGAGGACACAGGTCCTCCCAAAGTGTTGATTTTGATATTTTAACTGGGTTTCCAAAGTATTGATTTTGATGGTTTAACTGGGTTTTCAAAGTGTTGATTTTGATGGTTTAACTGGGTTTCCAAAGTATTGATTTTGATGGTTTAACTGGGTTTCCAAAGTATTGATTTTGATGGTTTAACCAGTTTTACATCAGGGTCACCTGGGCTGGCTTCCATGGCACCGCTCTGATGTTGTGCTGACATGAGCAACTTCCTGATATTTCCCTTTTCTTGACAAGAACATCCAGATGGAAAATGGCCATGGGTATGGTGTTGGGAAGAATAAAAACAGGCTTTTGTTTGTTTGGGTTTGGTTTTTTTTTCGTTTTGTTTTTTTTTGTTTTGTTTTAGTGAGATGGAATCTCTGATTTGGAAAAATTGATTGGTCTTGCTTGATCTTTCCCCATCTTGCTGAGGATAATTGCTAAATATGTTTATCTTGGGACCTTTGTGGTATCAGAGCTCACTCTGCTTTATACTCCCCAGTCCCTAAAGTCAAGGAGTTCAGAGGGCACACGATGCATTTCTCACCCCTTGACAAAGGAATAATGCAGCACAGCTTGAACAAGGCTCCTAGAAAAGATGCAGTTCGAGAGAACCTTTCAATTGTCACCATGATCTCTTTCTACATGAATATATTATGTTTTTAAAACCTTTTTTTGGGAGATAAGCATGCCATGTGGAACTACAGGCAAGTAAAAGCAGAGAAAAACAAAGGGGACGAGGGGAATGCTGGAATTCCAATAAAGGGGGATTTTGAAAAGTAGTAATTATATGGACATGACAACAATTATATGGGTTCATTAGATATAGGGTTTTAGCATTAAATTTTTATAGACTATAAATTACTGATCAGGAAGTCTAAGAGAAGTGAAAAAACAGCTCTCCAGTTCATTTATTTACTTAGTTTATGTATCATTTACATCTTTTTATTCTCTTTCACATGCTTTTTGTTTTCCACTATCAAAGGGAGGATCTTTCAGCAATTTTTTTCCCCTGCATTTTGGATGAGATGCAAAAATTACAGTGTGTATTTAACCAGAGCAATAAGAGTAAGGGTCCTGCATGCACCAAGCAATTGTAATGACAGTGAACCATCATCCCCTTTTCCCCTTGCCCAGCTGCCTAAAATTAAAAAATTTGCTAGTAATTTCAGTACCAGGTCAGCACAGAATCTGGTGTAAAACTCCTCTGTCCCCTGTTTCCTAGCACAAAAAATAAAAAAATCCCATTATAATTTTCTTCAACTTGTATATCTGGGTGCAGCAAATACAAGGAAAGGTGCTGGCAGCTCCTCAGAGGATGAGAAATAACCCTAAACTAACTAAATACTATAAGACAAATAACCCTAACCCTAACTAAAATTACTCTCGGGGGTGCAGATACCTCTCCAATTCCTGGCAATGAGGGCAGAACGAAAAAACTGAGATTAACAAAGCTGGTTACATAAGAAACCTGAGATGGAAAGAGAAGTGAACATTGATTCCTAAAGTAATGATGTCACAAGTGTCAGAATGAGTGCAGAGGGGAGAGAGTCTCCATTTCAGTCACATAACATGAGAAATTATTCATTTCATTCAAAGTATTTTTTTGTAATTTCTTCTTTAATTAGAAGGCCTGTACCTATATACCCCACACTCCTGTAAATCACCTGCCTGCCCATCTGTCTGAATTTCCATCCAGCTCCAGCATCCCCTCCCTCTGTTATTACTCACAGCTGTCCCTAAGGCTACCATTGGAGCAGATAATTTCTGAGTAAATCAATATATTTTAGGGTTGAGCTTTCATGCAAGTGACACTAATTACCACGAAATAACAAAACTGCATCATTAAACCACCTGACCATGTACACTGAGCTGTTTTATGTTCCATCATCCTCCGAGTGCTTTCTGCTGGTTCCAGTAGGTGGGTTGTTTTTTCTTTTCACCACTTTTCCCAACAGATAAAATTAAACTGTCTCAGCCTGAGAAAAAAAAAAAATTATGAAATCTGCAACAGTGAATAACCAGACCTTTCAGACAGAAGCAGCCGTGGGGACGTTTTAAAAATTTCCAAAAAAACATAAAATTGTCACTTGCCAACTGTGGTGACTTCTTGTTTTTCTCACCAAGGAACCAGCAGAGTGTACCTGCTCTGTTTTCACATTTAATCCCACAGGATGAGTTTTGTTGGAAGCAGATGATTATTTTTAGCTTCATTGTCAGAGCCAAAAGACAAGATTTCAATATTACAAAGGAGGGGGTAGTCCTCAGTGATAGCACTGTGCTAATTGCTGTCAAAATCTGATTCTTGACAGACAGAAGGGGCTTGAGAAAGAAAATAAGCATCATGGAGCCAGGTTTATTGATAAATTGCTGATAAACCCAAAGGTTTAGCTTGTTTGGGCAGCACCCTCCAGACACTGGGAGGGCTTTCAATGCTCTTTATCACAGAAACACTTGTTCTACAAAGAAAGAAGAAAATAAATTTCCTGGAAGCTTGTAAAGGAGCACAGCTCACGCTGTTGAGTGTTTGACAGTGGGTGTTAATCCTTTTGATTTCCCAACAGCAACCTTCCAACATCCCAGCACATTACTGTTTATCATGGCCCTTTTTAATGATCTTCTGGTAATTTTCTCTTCAGGCTTTTCCCAATTGACCTGAGTTATACATTCCAGGCCAAATTTTATGAGCCGTTACATGAAATGCTTCACTAAAATCTTTACATACAATCATATTATACACTTCTTTGCATTATTGCATTCTTTACTTGCTAATGCACATATTTTTTGTTGGGTATTTTTTTTTCCATGACAATTGCTCATCTGTGACTAATCATCCACTTCCAGCTAGAGATTAAAAAAACCCACTGTCTCGATAAATTTCAAAAATAGCTAAAAAGTACAAAATAAGTCAAGTGAAAGTAGATAATTTCCTTTCCTTAAAGACTGAATGCATGCAGTAATTCTCATTTAACATCACACAGCTATCTTGCAGTGCAGTCACTTGGCTGTACACTCCTCCTCAGGTTCACCCAAAGTTACATCATGAGCTGAAAGGTCATGGATTTAGATGGGATCTTGGCAATGAGGAATTGTTCCCTGGCAGGGTGGGCAGGCCCTGGCACAGGGTGCCCAGAGCAGCTGGGGCTGCCCCTGCATCCCTGGCACTGCCCGAGGCCGGGCTGGACACTGGAACAGCGGGAGGTGTCCCTGCCGTGGCAGAGCTTGGAATGAGATGGGCTTCAAGGTCCCTTTTAACCCAAACCATTCCTCGGTATAAGCACCCCTGGCAAAGCACTGCTTCTCTGCTTCAGGTTTTCAGGTCTGGCATTAATAATGAGTATTAGATTTGTGTTAGGTTGGAAATGCAAGGTGTGGCAGGGGTGTGTGTGTTCTATTTCCATCTCTCAGAGGTGGGCAGTTCTCTGCTGTCCATGGGGCAGTTGTTCTTTATCTCTCCCACAGCCAATCCTCCCTCCAGGAGCTCTCTGCTGTCCAAGGCCCATTCATCATTAATCACCTTCTGTCCATGGCCCATTCATCATTAATCACCTTCTGTCCATGGCCAGGGAGTGTCCCTGCAGGGCCCATCCAATCCCAGCATCCCATGGGGAGATGCCCCGCCCAGGGAGCTTTGGGACACCCCAGCAGCCTCTGCCCCCTGCATTGCCAGAGGAGCAGCTTTCTGCTGCCTGCATGGCCAGAGGGAGCCCAGGCCCATCTGCAGCAGCCCTGGAGCTGCAGAGGAAAACTCCCCCCTTGTGCAGGATCCGTGCTGCAGCAGAGCCACAGCTGGCACTGCAGGAGGGCTGAGCCCCCCTGGGATGGGGCTGGGACACCGCCCTGGCACTCAGGGGGCAGGGACTGTGATCACTCTGGCTGTGCTGTTTTGTATTACTTGCATTATTGTTATATTTTCTTCCTAAATGAAGGACTGTTATTCCCATGTCTTTGCCTGAGAGCCCCTTAATTGCAAAATTATAATTCAGAGGGATGGGGTTTTTACATTTTCCCTTTCAAGGGAGACTCTTGCCTTCCTTAGCAGACACCTGGCTTTTCACACCAAGGAAAGATTTCAAAACAAACCGGATATAAAATAAAATTATTACTGACTTCCTGCGTGCAGAGTCAGGTGATGTAGAACCTTTCAAAGAAAATAAAACCTGGCATTTTCAGGGCTTGATGTCTCAAACCTGGGCTGGCCAGTGCTCAGTAGGAAACAGATGTGCAGAAAGAGAGGAATGAACTGAAGGTCAAAAGAGATACACCTTGTTTGGATTTTTAAAATATTTTTATAAATATTTGGGTTTTTCTTCTCATCATCCAAGTGATTGTTTTTTATCCGTCTCTCTGAACAGAAACAAAGCAGAAATCCTGCAATTTTTTTTTTTCCTGAGCATTTCCAGGGAGTGTTTTACTGAACACGCACACAGCAGAGAGTGACCAGTGTTTCCTAGATTGCCATGTGCTGATCTGCTGGGTTCCCTGGAGGTAACTCATCACTAACAGTGTCTCACTGCAATGTGCCCGAAATCCAAGCAAATTTATCACCAAGGTGATTCTGCTGCTCTGAAAACATCCCCAAAGATACTGCATAAATGCATTTTTAAAATTCCGACGGGAACAAATGTGTGTGACACACAGCTCAGGTGACTGGGAGTTTAAAAGCTATTACTTTCCATCATTAGTAATCCCCAGGGCTAGAGCACTCGGCTGTGAAGAGAGTTTTGCACTGGCACTGACACAAGGTCATCATAAAGAGATTATTTTCTGCATTGCTTAGCTGGAGTTTCTTTCCCCAAATTACTTCCATGGCTACAGGTAACTGTGTTTCTATCGCCAGGAAAACAAATACAAATCAAACAAAACCATCCAGGCCCAAATTCCTGTGTCTTCGCTGAGCGCTGAATGTCAAGAGTTTAAATTTCTCCAGAAGTGCAGACTTCTGAATTTGCATTCTTCAAAAGCCACTTACAAATATCCAGTATAATGTATTTATTAGTGTGGGTGAAATACTCCAGCAGACACAAAGAAATTGCCTATTATGTACCAATTTATTAGTTCATTTCACATTAGTCTGTGATTTATACTACATAGCTTCAAAGGGGTGATAGAATAGAAAGAATGAAATTATGAGCCTCAAAATATGTTATGAAATGGACCAAAATAATAGCAGTTAAAAGATGACTTTAAAAATATCTCCCAATGCCTGGTGCAAAGAAAATTGAAAGGGAAAAAGAAGGATAATTGTAGTATCTCATTTTAAACATGATTTCCCTTGTTTGCATTCTCCACCAAAACCGACACAATCACTATTTATTCTCATGACACCCAACAGTAAAAGGACTGGAAAGGTGAGATTATTATTATTATTATTATTGGTCATTTCTCAGATAACTGCAGTGTCTTGACAATTTTGAGCATTGCAGAATTTCAGCTTTTCCTTTTTTTTCCTTAACACAGAAGTTGTGAAAAGCAATGCTTTTGTTATCCTGGTGAATTTTGAGGATGCACGGCTGAAAACCATAATGGAAATGCTGTTTATAGGAGCACCTTGAAGCCTCCCATGTGCAGAGATCATTAACGTGTTCACCCAGCCTGTGGGGCATCAGCAGAAATAACAAATGTTAATAAAATAGAGTTTTACACAACTTCACGGGGGCATGGAGCACCTGCACAGTTTTTTGAGTTGAAAACTCACAAACTCAGGTCATTCAGGCTGCTGTGCTGGCACAGAATCCTTATTTCCTGGAGAATAATTCCTGGCTGGAGAGCTGCTGAGGTTCCTGTGGGGCAGGACCTGCATGGGGAACAGGGGAAGGGAGAACCGGTGGCACTGGCGTGATGCTCATGGGGAGAACATCCCAAGAGGAGCACAAAGAAACCTCCAGAGGGGGAAATACAGACATTTCCACTGGTCCTCTGTGTGATCCTTCTTGGCCTTGACCCTGACACTTCCCCTTCTTGACACGTCAGGATTTTGCACAAGTGCAGCGCAATGATCCATTCGCGCCCATAAGTGTGGTTTTTCAAATTTTTTAAACAATCTTTTAAAATATTTTTTTTTCCCCACGAATATTTTGTCCTTTGCAAATTTTTCTGCCTCAGAAGGTTGCCTGGGACACAGTCCATGACGCCTTGTTGTGTTGTGAGGTGCCCAGGATGAAATGAGAGATGAGAATTTGACTCCATGTTCTCAGAAGGCTGATATTATATTATATTATATTATATTATATTATATTATATTATATTATATTATATTATATTATATTATATTATATTATATTATATTAATTATATTATATTATATTATATTATATTATATTATATTATATTATATTATATTATATTATATTATAATATATTATTTATTATATCATATTATACTATATCATATCATATTACATTATATCATATCACATTACATTATATTGTTATGTTATATTATGTTATGTTATGTTATGTTATGTTTATTATGTTATATTTATTATGTTATATTTATTCTATTATAAGAAATTATATACTAAAACTATACTAAAGAAAGAGAAAGGATACATCAGAAGACTAGAAAAAAATGAATAATAGAAACCCGTGGCAGACCAGAGTCCTGACATAGCTGGACTGTGATTGGTCATTAATTAAAAACAATTCACATGCTGGGTAAAAAATTCTCCAAATCTCTTTCCAGAGCAGCAAAACATGGAGAAGCTGAAGCTTCCCAGGAAAAGAAATCCTGGTGAAGGGATTTTTCACACAATATCACGGTGACACCCCAAGTTTATTCTGGGTTTTACCACCTTGTGTACAACATTTTGCCTCCTACAGAGTCAGCACTTGTGCTACACCGTGTTAAATCCTGCTAAACTGCTAACACCAACTGTGGCAAAAAAAAAAAAAAACCACCCCAAAAAGTCTTAACAGGGGCCACTAGTGAAATCTTAAACTATAAAATATGCGTGTGTGCACGCATATGAGAAAAGTAAATGTGCTTTGGAATGTTTAAATTGGAATATTTCGCTCAGGAATAAGCATTTGTCTTGCTGGATTTGGGTTCTGATAAAACACTAGGGGGAAAAAAAAGCCAATCCCTGGAAGGAACAAGGAATTTTAAATAGGAATAGATATTTTCTGCTGGTACTTTCTCCTGCCCCGACCTTCTGCATTATCTGTTTCTCTTTGGCTGGAAATGTAAAGTTTTTGAGGCTGAAGTGATAAAGGATACAATTTTAAACGCCTAAGCCCAAACCAGCATATTTGGATTTCAGTCTATTTTCTACAGAAACACAATAAGAAGCACAAGGTGAAATTGTTCATAAGCACCTGGAATAGCTGATGCTGTTTTCACAACATCCATCCTCTGGAAACAAATGCCAGGGCTGACAAATGCCTCAGTTTTTGGGTGGTCAGTGGCAAGGGAATGATTTCCACTTTTCAGATGCTCATTGGAGCACTCAAAATCCTCAGGAAGAAAAGCTGCCCCTTTTAAAATGTATTTAATCTTTTTTTCTTCAAGGAAGAATATGGAGGGAAAATCCCTCTTGTGGGATGATTGAATAAAAACATACGTGGCTTATTTCATACAAATTACAATAATCAAAATTTGCAGTAACAATTTAACAAATATTATAAGGACCTGATAATAAAGGAGGGAGCATGACACTAAAAAGTTGCTTGAAGGCATAAGTATTTTCCATTTTGCAGCTAATTAGGGCAAAAATGAATTTTAATTACTTTTTTTTTTTAATTAAAGAAAACCCAGAAGGAACAGCAAGGAGGATGGAACAAAATGTTCTTAAAGGCCCCTTCCAACCCAAACCACTCTGTGACTCCAAGATTCCACAAGACACAGAGCTGCTAGGCTGTTTTTCCCCTGCTGATTCCGTTCTTCGACAGAAATAAAGGAGACGAAATTGCATGATGGGGCATTTTTTTTTTCCTTGTTTTAGGAACCACAAGTGTGGATTCTGCAGCTGCCTCAGCAGATCTGGGTGTCCAGAACCTTCCCAGGATGTGTGACCCACACAGAGCTGCATCTCTGCAAGTCCAGCTCAGGGAGGTGAAGTTTGAATTTAATATCATCGTGCCCCCCTCTAGGCACAGAAGTATCAGCTACAACTTCCTGAGGCAATAATCAAATTAATGCATAATGAAAATTCATTTGTATTAATGAATAGTACATTAAGCAGGCATTAATATTACATTAATTTTAGATTTTTTAAAAAATCAGATGTTATGAAACTTAAGAATTATGTGACCTGTACTTTATTTCTTTGTGAAGGTCTGTGTGACTTTAGACAAAAAAACCCCCACACTTTTGATGAAAAGACATTATTATGCTCTGATGAGATCTTGGACCTGACCATTCCAAGAGAAAAAAAGCCATGGAAGACTGACACCTGATAGAATCATGGGTAGAAACTTAAAAAATAGCAGTGAAGATAATGAGAACCAACATTTTTTTCTTTTTTATTTTTTTGCAAAGTCTAGTTTTCTCTATGAAAATTCAAAATACCCTTCAACACCACTATGGAATTTGCTGTGTAGCTATGGACAATAATATGATTGAAAAAATTAAGCAGTTCACCATTAAGATGGCTTAAAGGACTAATGGCAGACAAACTTTTAAAACAGAATTGTTTGTTTATGCCCCCTGGAAATAAAATGTGGCTCAACAAAGTTGTGTATTGGCTGTTTGTTGGAGCAGGAAATCCAGCAGCCTGATCAATAAAGGCCATGAAAAGACACACCAGGGAAACCTGAAAGTGTAAAATGCACCCAGCATCTTCAGCAATGAGTATGAAAGGAACAAAATTTTTTTTTTTAAGGGAAAAAAAGAAGGAAAAAAAATAGAAAATAAAAAACCTCCAACATGGAAACAAGCAGGAGCCACTGTGAAGCAGCAGATAACATCCCAATGAATTCAGATCACCTGGTGTTTTACACAATGGGCATTATGTCTCATCCAAAGGCAGGAAACTGTCTCCAGCAGCAAAATGACCCCTCAGCAGACCTGTGGATTGTGTCACCTGCAGAGCACAGCCACAGCCTTTATTCTCTGAGCCCACAAGCTTGCCCAGCCTCAGGAGAAAACAAGAACAAAAAGAAGAAAAAATAATAATTTTTTAGCCCTGTGTGTTGAGACCAGCCTCGTTGAAAGAAAAAATGTGGTTGGGGATAAAAATTATTGAATATTTTGGAAAAGATTCTGATAATTATGACGTGAAAAGCAAAGTTGGGAAGCTCAGTTTGAGTGTGTTTGCTGTGAAATTAAGTTTAAATGAAAGCTTAAAAGGAGTTTGGTGATGGTTTGTATATAAAAACAAGTGGCAAGAATTGTTTTGAAAGGGAAGTACCTAGAAACCTCCTGTAGAAGAATGTTATATTAGAGAAATATACATCCACTAGTACATGTTGGTGAAAGGGGACAATGCCCGGATTGAGAAGGAGAAAGGGACAGTGATGAATTTACAGGATTTAACTGTTGGAAAATATAGAAATGTTACCACTCTCTTACAAGCATGTACATTCAGGATATTTCTGAAGTGCTGGCTGGAGTGCAAATAACAAATGTGTGTAATTAAGAATGCCCAACCTGCTCTTAGCTCTGCAAAGAAACACATGAGCCATTAAGGATAGCCACTGGGCAAGGCCATAACTCAAGATAACCTGGAATAAGGGCTCCAAATGTGGGGTTTGCTGTACCATTTTTGAAAAACAAACCAGCATTTCAAACCCTTGGAGAGCTGCAGCTGAAAGTCCTCTGCAGCCACGAATGAAAGATTTTTGTGGCCATGAACGGGTTAGAAGCTCCTCTGACTTTCATGAGATTTAACGTTTGAAATAACTTTTTTATTAAACATCATTTTAAAACCTAGGAGTTTGGGTTTTAAATGGGAGTTCTGGTTGCTCTTAAATTATTCCAAAGTCCTCTACCTTAGCTTTGTTTTACAGTTGCAAAATACCAAATATATTTGACTGGGACGAAATTTGCCCTGTGTGACTTTTGTGATAAAGCTGAGGAGGTCCTTGCAGAAAGATTTTAGTGCAGTCAACCAAAAAAAATACACTTGTTTTGTAAATAACTCCTTTTTATGAGCTACAGCATGACATGTCCAGGTTGTGCCCCCACCATGTGCAGCAGAATTTGGAGCCCACAGGACCTGAGGTCCCCCTCAGGTTTTGGCTGCAGCATCTCAGAGTTCACCTCATCCCCCTGATTTTCAAATGCAATTTTATATTTCTTTATCAGAGCAGGTAAGTATACTCCTTTTAAAATATATATATATATATATATATATATATATACAAATACACATACAGTCTTGAAAAATAAAAATATATGATCTGTAATCTGTATGAGTACTGACATCACTCAGCATCCACTGAAGTCAATAATTGCACTTTCAGTTGGAGCAAACTGAGGCCAGTACTCTCTGCTTTCAAAAGCTTCCTTCCTGACTATAAGTCTTTCTCCTTTTATTTTTTGTTTGTTTGTTTTTAAATTACCAGATATTTAGCCATGTCCTGTTCAGGTTGGGTTTTTTTTTCCCTCTACAAAAGTCAATACAGTAAAGGGACAGAGAAAATTGTGTTCTAAAGTATATTTGGTAGTGGTTACCTTAGCAGGACAGCTGGGATTTATAAGCTTAGCCAAAAAAAGAAAAGACAAGAAAGCAGAAGAGCTTTTCCTTGCAACTATCAATTTTGTGGAATAAATAAGCTCTAGGAAAAAACAGTTTAAGCTACTGAAAGCAACCCTAATATATAGCTCATCCTATAATAAACCATTCATTTAACTGAAGTGTTTTGATATATTTCACAAAAATAAAATATATTGGGATATTTCTCTGTATTTGTAATTAAACCTCATGCTCACAACAGCCACATGAATAATAATTTTAAAAAATGCATGGAATAAATTGAATGGCATGAAGGCAATAATGTGTTCTCTTATTACAGGGGAATTTACTTCCTCCCCCCACAAAAAAAAAAAAAAAATACACAAAAAAAACCCCAGCACATAAACAAAACAACTAAAATAATAATAATTACTGGACCTAACAATTTTATAAATTACTACAGAGGGCGACAGATTGTGTGGATTCCACTCCCCACTCCAGCATGCCCAGTACATTTAAAAGCAGGACTCATGTGAGCATTTAAGCTAAAAAGTAAAAAATGAATAAATCAACACTTTTATTAAGTACCAAGACATAATATAAAGAAGCAATTTCCACTACTGGGATATCTCACTAGAAATTCTTCTCCTGGGAACTAAGGCAATATCTCCAGCAAACAAATATTGAAATAATATTGAGGGGTTTCTCTTAGTGATTGAGAAAAAAAAACAGAAAAAAATAAATTGTTGAAACTGCATGAAACCTCACCAAGGATTTCTTGATTTTTTTTTCCCTTGGAGTTTTTGGGAGATAAGCCATGAAACACAAAATCAGTGAAGATTTGTTGCATCACAGAGTACATGTGAGACTTCATCTGAAAACAGGTATATTTCAAGGTTTTCATTTTCCTAGGCATTTTGTTTACAGGAAAGGACAGCAGCCCTCAGGAAAGGAGAAAAAGGAAAGGAAAGGAGAAGGAAAGGGAAAGGGAAGGGGAAGGGGAAGGGAAGGGAAGTTTCAGGGAAGGGAAGTTTCAGGGAAGGGAAGTTTCAGGGAAGTTTCAGGGAAGTTTCAGGGAAGTTTCAGGGAAGGGAAGGGAAGTTTCAGGGAAGGGAAGTTTCAGGGAAGGGAAGTTTCAGGGAAGGGAAGGGAAGTTTCAGGGAAGTTTCAGGGAAGTTTCAGGGAAGGGAAGTTTCAGGGAAGGGAAGTTTCAGGGAAGGGAAGGGAAGTTTCAGGGAAGGGAAGTTTCAGGGAAGGGAAGTTTCAGGGAAGGGAAGTTTCAGGGAAGGGAAGTTTCAGGGAAGGGAAGGGAAGGGAAGGGAAGGGAAGGGAAGGGAAGGGAAGGGAAGGGAAGGGAAGGGAAGGGAAGGGAAGGGAAGGGAAGGGAAGGGAAGGGAAGGGAAGGGAAGGGAAGGGAAGGGAAGGGAAGGGAAGGGAAGGGAAGGGAAGGGAAGGGAAGGGAAATGAAAAAGGAAAAGGGAAAAAAGGAAAGAAAAGGGGAAGGAAGGGAAGGGAAGGATTACCTCCTTGTTACCAAAATGCTACCTGTGTTTAGTTTTCCTCTCTGCTTGTCCTAGGCATCAAGAATAATATAATTCAAGGCATTTTAAGCTATTTATGAACTTGAAATGTCTGAAATATGCTGAGTCTAGATGAGAAACTAATTTACTACTGGTTGCAGCCCATATATTACCAAACATACAACTAGTTTTTCTATTTATTTGCAAAACTCTTCTTTTCTGTGCTGTTTTCTGAGGCATTCCCTCCCTATCTCCGGGAAGTCACACTGTGGGGATTCAAGGACACTCAGATGCCAATTTATCACCCCTTCTGTCTCACAGAGCACGTTCCAGTTCTGGGCTGCTCGATGTCAAATTCATAATTTATTTTGCACCAGCACAGTATTTCCCTGTCCCTCCATCTCTCTCCTGCTGGTTTCCAGCAGCATTGCCCAACCATTCACCTGACTCAGGTAACTTCTTGTCAGGTAAATATGCCCTTGCAGCTTTGCCCTTCATAGGCAAAAAAAAAATGACATTTTATGACTTAAAGAAAAATGCCCCTTTGGTGGGTGTGGTGTAGTCCCTGGAGGCTGAAACACTCATGAAAATATAATTTCAAGATCCCTGTGCAGCACCTGGAGGAGTCCAGCAGACAGAAAACATTTTATTCTTCAACATTATTGAGGCATTTCATAGCAGGAACAGCTTCTCCAGAGGTCTCCTCCCTGCCAAAGTCCTCCAAATCTGTCTGAAAATCTCCAATTTCTCACCTGAAACATGCCACAATTTTGTTATTTATGCATTACTCACACACAGTTCTGCACCACCTCACTGTCACAGCTGGAAGCTTCATGTGAAGTGGTCTGGATTTTGTCTAAAAATAAATCTGTGAAATTAGTTAATACCAAAAAGTAGCTACAAAACAACATCATGTTGTACGAGACTCAGTAATCTCATAGCAGTGAGAAAAGAATTTTCTATTTTACTACTGGAGCTGATATTATATCCAAATACTTTTCATGTCTAAGTCTTCAGTGCATTCCCTGTGATGTAAATCATGAGCTCTGGAGCATTTTTAAGGTTCAGGCAACCACAATTCCACCTCAAACCATGTCATAGTGCCATGTAGTGGCATCTATTGCACAGCCACACCAATTTCAGATGGGTAACACAATTTTCTCCTATTATTTTACCTATTTCTCTTCTCTCTTTGTACTCTTTCCCCCCCCCCCCACCACTGCTTGCACTTTTTTTTTCCCCAAAAATAGAAAGCATGGAGGGCAGAGGGGGTAAAAGGTGGGACTGTCTTTTAATCACCAGCAAGTCAGGGGAAAAGGAGCAATGTCTTTTTATCCCACAAAAAAAAAAAATACAGTTATTTGATTACAGACCAAAAAATCTCATAACTTTTGTGCTGTGAGGCATGAAACTCATCCTGCCATAAGAACAGCACCTTTAGTGCAGAGTTACTAAATATTTATTTCAGTGGCAATGTTCTGTAAAGCTTCGACAGCTCAGATTGAGTCCCATTCCCAGGCCTCTTCCCTTTTTATTGATCACATTAACACTTTTAACACTCTGCCTTCATAAAGGGTCACCAGAGAGCATTCACTCACCACTTCTGCATGGAGCAGCATTATGTTTGCAGGTGTATAAATCAGATTTATTGCCTTTATCCACCTGGGGTCACGGAGTGTTCAGCTTGGCACCAGCCAGACCCTGGGATGAACTCCTTTTCTGTTTTAAAAGTTTCCCAAGAACCATCAAAAAATTAAAAGCAAGGATGTAGATTCCGCCTCTGGGGGAAGAAAAGGTTGCAGCTCCTTGATGCAGAGGAAGTGAGTCCTTTCTGAAAGTCAAAATAATTTTGTCAGCGGCAACAAGGTTTTTTTCAGCACGAGCTTTCAACTCAAAGTTATTTCAGGAGTACAATGGGCAAGGAAGGAAAACTTCCAGGGAGATGGGAAACCTTCTGAATCTGCCTTAGGATGTGACTTTTCTTGATTGAGCATGAATTGTGAGGAAAAAACTCCTCGAGCATCACAGCCAAGCCTTGGGCCTTGGCTGTCCCACACGTGCGGCCTTGGTCCTGACCACAGGCCTGCAACCACCCACAGCAATTTTGAACAAACACCACCAAAAGTGCAGCTTTTGCATCAAAAAGCGGCTTTTGAGACAAGTCGCACCTGACTTTTTGATTTTATTTTATTATTTTTTTTTAAACAAAAGGTTTGGCACTGTTGCATCCCCGTGGCTGCCCTGGATCACCTGGGGGCCCACAGGATGACACTGTGCCACAGGGGATGCACTCACCCTGAAGGTGCTAAAATAAATATTAGATGGCTCAATAGAGACTCACCACAGCATTGCAGCTTCTTTTTATAAAGAAAAAAAATTCCCATAGAAAATAGCTTTTTTGAGTGATAATGCTTTTCTCTTACTTTTGGTGTTAATACAGGTTGAATGTAATAACTTTTTTATGCCTTATGAGATGAAAAATGTTGTTGAATGTGATAGTTCACTTTTTATCCATTTATCTGGGCAGGGAATATTTAAACCAGTGCAAGAAGAACTTAAGGTGGGGAGAGAAATGCACATACCAAATTAAAAAAAAACCCAAAACAAAAACTGTCTGTTTTGTTTAAAATCAAAACTGACTGCAAACTGCTCAAATAAATCAGACCTGATAGGGGTGAGTTTTGAAATCGCCTTGAGAAAGTCCTCATGAAGTAAAATTGTCCATCTAATAATGTCTCACAGAGGTGCTACTGCTTCCACGAAAGCAAAACACTCCAGGAAATGCTGGGGATGCTGCTGTTCAATGTGCATTTTCATACCTGGCACACACTGAGGTTGTTCTCTTTGAAAATTATGAAGCAGGTTTCATTTTGTTTCATTTTTTGTTTTAAATAAGATTCAAGTCACTTCCAGTCAAAAATAAGGTCAATTTAGTTGGGCCTGTAGAGAGCACCACCAGGAGGGTAACAGTGGTGTGAAACTATCCTTGTGGGGATAACAAAAATGCATTTGAGGCCTGGAAAATAACAGTTAAAGAGAATATGATTAATCACTGAATACTTGCAGAAAGTAGATATAAACTGAAAACAAATATCCTAACCAAAACTTTGTTGATTTGGGCCTTCTCCATTGACCTCTCTTTATCTCAACCCTAAACTTTCCTCATTTTTGCCTTTCCAGGTCTCTCCCCAGAAAGTGGCTTTGTGGAGCTGAGTTGCCTTCCAGGTTTAAGCTACAGCAAACAGAAAATAAATGTAAAAAGTTAGATACAGATTTTTAAAAGGGGGATTTGAGATCAGGAAACCTACATTCCAGCAAAATGGTTTAATGTATTCATTTGCTGAAGTGACAGCAGCAAAGACATCCTGCACATTTAAACATAATCATAATATTAGTCATAAGGTATTCACTATGAAATATTCATCTTTTCAAGCCTCTGACAACTGACTTTAGGATTATGGAACAATTTTCCCTTTCCACTCACAAATTCTAGGTATTTTTCACTGCCAAGACCTCACCTAGGCTTTTGCCAGTTTGGAAAACTTTTCTTGCCCCTCACAGCTGTGCACTCAGCATTATCTGTTCAGCAATATGACATCAGAATTTTCTGATATTAGGATAAACCATTTTGATATTTTGTTTTGCTTTTTTGGGTTTTTTTTTTTCTTGTCTTGTTCTGTACTTTGCTTCCTCTGTATCTCCCTTCTTGTGTTGCCTTGGAATTCTTGAGCCCATCAGACTTCCTAAATTGCTGAGTTTATACAGCACAGTAGTTTGAGGATGTTTGTGGCAGAAAGGATGTCCTTTAGAAACACTGAAATTTTAGTTTTTACTTTATTACCAATGAGTTCTATCCTGGAGTAATGAAGGGCAGTGACTTGGTGCCTTTACATTGAATTCCTCTTGGGAAAAGGCCATAATTGAATACAACTTTTCCATGGCACCAGCATTCTCTCCCAGTCGCCACCCTTACTTCTTAGGACACCACTTCCCACCAGACACAATCAACCTGGAGCTAAAAAAAATTCCCAAATTGTCGACGGAAGGAGACCAGGACATCAGGTTGATCATCACAGGCCCAATTTTATTGATCAGCACAGCGGGTTAAATACAGTTCGTAATTAACTTCATGCATATTGCAAAAGTTGAGCTCAGGATTGGTTAGTTACATATCAGCAGTTACACCTACTTTTACATTCCTATGGTCCTACTTTTGATACTTTCTACATATTCTTAGGAGATATTCAGGACTAATCTCTACTCCCTTTCTCCATGTTGCAGCAAGGCCACTGATTGCAAGCTGCTGACATCTCCTTTCAGCTTGCTGACTGCTGATTTCTCAGCTTGACCAGTGGCAATATGTCAGCATGGCCTTTCTCAGCTAACCAACTATTAATAAAGCTCTCCACATTTCCCCCGTTTTCTTCTTGTGCAAGGAAATTAGCTTGCCAGGTTTTTGCTATTGTACGGCTGACCATGTTTTGAATGCAATTAAAAACACAAGGCAAAATCAGCAAGAACAGTAAAATTACACCCAGCAGTCCTATAGCATAGATCACAAGGTTTCTTAGCCACGGTCCAAGTCCTAAGCTTTTAAGCCATTCGTCAATTCCTAAACCTTCTTCTTCCTTCAGATTGTTAAGTCCCTGTTGCAGTTCTTTTATCTTACTGTGAATGGACACCGAATGGTCAGACAGATTCATGCAACACATTCCCTCAAATTCTTCACATCCATGTCCTTGTGCTAAAAACAAAAAATCTATGGCAGCTCTATTTTGCAAAACAGCATGGTTAACACTCTGCACATCTGTGGTTAGCATGTCTAGGATTTGTGATGTCTTGTTCAGTTCACTCTTTGCCCAGCACCCTAATTGCTTTGCTAAATTCATAGCCTTATTGGCAGATCCTCCTGGCAAGATAGTTGAAACAACCACTTGTTTGAATGTGCCCCAAAATTGTGGATCTCCTATCGAGCTGCAGTCTAAGTCATGTATGCTACGTCTCTTTCTGTTTGAATTTTGACTCAGCTGCATTAGCAAGGATACATTAGGATGAAACAATGACAGTTTACCCAAATAACAGGGTCCACCCTGTGGTCTAGCTGGAATGCCATTCCACGCCCTGTCTCCGCAAATTAAAAATATTCCTGTGGGTAATTTCATTGGGGCAGTGATCTTTGTGCTGTTACATTTACTGTAATGCTGCGGAGAGATTTCACTCACATTCAGGAATGAATCTAGGGTGGCCCATGTTTCTTGTGGTCGGTTTGAAGACTTAAAGCTAAACCATCCACCAGCTGTAGTGTTAGACAAACTGGCGTTTGCACTGCCAAAAAGGTCCAATTCCTCAGGAGGAGAATGCAAAGAGGTGTTGAGTGATTGGATCAGTAAACATTGACGATAGCCATCACTCTGACCTGCAGTATATCCTTGTTGCTCTGGCAATTTGATGTTTGACATGCTAAGCATACATAAGGTCTGATTTTTTATCAAACTGCAAAATTCTCCAGGAGACCATACCGGAAGTCCCACTAGGCACGTTCGAAATGGGTTAGTGACTCCTCCAAGACTAAGACAAAGTGATGATTGGTTAATTTGGTTAGCAAGTGTTACCCATAAATTTTTTCTTGGCTGACTAAAACGTGTTATTTCTACTGCTTCACCTATTACAGCATTAAGCAATATAACAAGAACAAACCTCATTTTTTGTGAGATAAGTTTGAAGGCAAGTTAGCTTTTCCCCTTTTTGCCTTCTTTTTCTTATCTATCTTCAAACTTGCTGCTCCTATTGATACTGGTCCTGCTACTTGCAAACTCAATTTCTGCAATTCTTCAATGCAGTGGTCTAGTGCACTTTCAGGATTCCCCGTGAAGGGTCCTACAACTGAGCACTGTGTTAAAGGTACTACTTTTCTACACCTTACAGAGATTATGCGCGATTTACTCTGAATCTCAGTTCTCCTCTCAAAACATTGTACTTCCCATCGATAATAAGCAAGAATTTTTTGTTCAGGAGACTCATAAAGACGTAAAGCTTCATACGCATTTATCCCTGTTTGTCTCCTTAATTCAAGTTGCCAATTCTCTCTCCTCCGCTGCTCAAAATAACAAGGGTGACACCACAAATCACACATTAACGATTGTTCTAACCAAAAAATTCTATCACAACCCCCACAAAGCAGGGCTACCCAAGCAGCACAATGTGGATCGTGACAGGCATAGCAATGTTCCTTTGATGGATTTGTTAAACGAAAAGTTGATAATGATTCAGCAAAATCTACCTCTGTATCTTTTCCTCTCTTCACCACCTCCAAGAAATCTCCTCTTTCCCCCCCTTCCTCTATTCTATTAAGGAAAAATTGCAAGTCCTTACAGTTAATAAGAACCCATGCCATAGAATTCAGCCTCATTTCCTTTTTAGTTGGTTGGTTTTTTCCTGATGTGCTTTCAGGGTGGGTTCCTCAAAATTTTGCATGTTTTTACCCAGTCTTCAGTCCCCACCTTGTTTGCTCTCAGCTTTCCTTTCCATTGAGCTTGCTGTCCCAAATTTTAAAGCTGTGAGCACCAGGTTATATTTTAATGCCTTTGTCATGGGCAAACCCAAGAAAAATGGGTTTCTGTTGACTCTTTGACTTCTTTCCCTAAAACAAATTGCATCTTCAGGGCCTTGCCTTTGAACCACACCCCTGTTTTACACCATCCCATAATTCTTCATATCATCCCATCCACCAGGCTTGAAGTGAAATTATCCCTCTTTGTGCTGCTGGTTAAATGGGAGGGGTAAGAGAGCAAAGAATGCAGTACATTATCTCTTTATTTGAGTAAAATGGGGGTGATAAATACAGAAGGGTAACACTGAGGTCATTCCCAGAATTCCTGTTATTTTCTCAGAGCAATCCCAATGCTCCTCCTTCCCTCTCTTAGGGATAACAGCCTTAATTGTGACAGCTCTGTAAAACAAGAGAAAGGTGAGCAGGAGGAATAGAACCTCCATGAAACATCAATTGACTATTTTGATTCTATTTCCATTCATCTTTCAATTATTATAAAATAAGTGGTAACCATAAATGCATAGGAATCTAAATTCCATCCACTCACTGTGAAAACAGCCCAGTTGTTATGTGAGAATCTAATCAAGATTATATCCCTGAGTACAGGTCTAGCCAAGTCTCTCTCAAAACTTTGTCATGACCAGGAACAGCAATTCAGTTATATGCAGAATCAAGAATATAACATCAGGACAAGTAAAACCACAATAGCTTAATCAAAGAGCTGTTATTTAAAGGAAAATAATAAAAAGTGTTACCAAAAAAAGGGGAAAAATACCAAAAAAACCCCAAAAAACAAAACAAATAAACAAAAAACCCCACCCACAAATGCCCAAAAACTCAAATCCAAATCCCTCAATAATCACAATATAGTTAATACTGTAAACACACTTCTGGATTCTAACAGTTTTTCCAGCTGCTTGCTCATGTTTTCACCACAGAAGCTTTTCAGCACCCTGAATTCTTTACTTGGAGCAGCTTGATGATGGTGGGAGTTTCTCCTTCCTTACTCCAGGACCTGCTTGTGGGTAATTTTATGTTTATTAGTGTGCTTTTGGTCTTTCTTCACCACTCTGTGAGTCACATTCTGTCCAAACTCACAACTTGCACAGGGCCTTTCTCACATTATATACTTGGTTTTTGTTCTCATTTTTACCCCAAAAAGCTGACTTTGCCCAGTTTTCACTTATTTAACTGAATAATGATGAGTTGTCTATAGCTATAAGGTCTCCTGTATCTTATCACCCCATGGTTGCTCCTCTTCTTCATATCCCACACCTCCATTTCTCAAAAGTCCTGCTCCCACTCCAGGACCCCCTTCCTCTACACCAGCATCTCACTCAAAAACATTTAATTTTACAGAAGAATAATAGCTTGTTACACTTATCTGCACAAAAAAACCCTGGTTGTATCACACAAAGATGAGCGAAAGTAAAATAAATTAGGTATAGCCACCTGGTCTTTAGAAAAATTACTGATCTGGTTACACCATGACAAGACAGAGCTCCAGGCAGTCCAGGAGAGGTTCAGGCAAAATTAGTCTGAGAAGCCTCAGTCTGGAGGCCTTGCAGTGGTTGAAACACTTCATTTTTCAGGGCTGCCAGCCTTGCACTGCCTCGAGCACTGCACCAATTCCTCTGCAAAACGAGCGCACCACTGCAAGGTTTGTGAATGTGTAAATAAGGACAGCTTGTCTTGTGAATTTTTTGCTGTTTGCAGGGAAAACATATACTGAAAGGAACAACATTTATTAGGGAAAAATAGTTTATTGCCCTGCGGAGAAACACCTCTACATTTTGGCTGCGGGCATAGAGCAAGGGGATGTAGACACACTCAGGGATTAATGAATTTCCCTTTCCAAAAAACCATTAGGACAACACACCCATGGTGGCATTCTGGGGATTGTCCTGTGCAGAGCCAGGAGTTGGACTCAATGTTATTTTTCGGTCCCTTCCAGCTCAGGATGTATTCTGTTTCCATGAGACATAAATGTGCTGCAAGCAGGACTCTTGGTAAATTTGGGATTCCTTACAAAAAAAAAAAGAATCTTTCAGTAAACCTGGTCTTAGCTTTTTGTTGTACAAAAAACTTCACATATCACCAGGTACTGCTACAAAAGTAAAGGCAAAAGAAAACTCCCACTTATTCCAAGATGAAAATTAAAAAAGTAATGAGAGATTCCCTGTTACCTGGGCAAGATGGACACAAATGACATCAAGACAAAATTTGTTCAGAATTTGAGCTCTAAAGCCCAAATGCTGAAAACACAGCTCATCTGTAACCATCCTGAAGAAAATTAATGTTGGTCACACCGGACATCATCAAGAAGCAACAGACAATTAGCCTTTATTATGTTGCAGATGCTGAGCACTTTTTTCAGTCTCACCTATCACTCAGAGCAATGTGTCCTCCCAGGTCTGATGCAGGATAAAACCCTCCCAATGAAGAGGACTTTCCCAACACAAGATTAATTTAAATATCAAAGTTACCTGGAAGAGGTCAACATAACAATGAAATAAAAAAAAATTATTTTGAACTTCCCAAAATTTTGCAGTCAACATTTTTATTAATTTCACTATTCATGGCTTTTCATTTTGAAACCACTATTTTCACTGAAAAGTTGACAAAAATTTGAATTCAAAGGTGAATTCAAAGGTTATGTAACCCAAAACCAAAACTACATGCATTTTTCTGTTCAAGAAAGTGTTTTAGCTCACTTTTTTTGCTTGTTTTTATTTCTGCTTATTTCACAAGAAGCTAAAAAATGCCTACTTGACTTTTCCAACATGAAAGTTTTAAAAACTTTTTTAATCCATTGACAAAACCTGAACAACTTATCATTTGCTTATTGAGATTTTCCCAAGTAAAAAGCCATGTTATGCTTGCTGTTTCCCTTTGTTCACCAGTGTTTTGCCTATAATTTAAGTTGTCCCTGGAGTGATATGGTTATGAATAAATCTGATGTGCTAGCAGAATTAATTACTTAAAGCTTTACAAGCTCAGTTGATTCCATGTGCATTCACCAGCCACGCATTGAGAACATGCATTTATATGACATTTATATGGAATTAATGAATCATTTGCGGATGAAGAGTGTGACAGAACTACTTGTGTGTCCTAAGTTAGAAATAGGACACTTTATTCTGTTTCCACCTGTTAGAGGTGGGCAGTTCTCTGCTGTCCATGGGGCAGTTGTTCTTTATCTCTCCCACAGCCAATCCTCCCTCCAGGAGCTCTCCACTGTCCAAGGCCCATTCATCATTAATCACCTTCTGTCCATGGCCCATTCATCATTAATCACCTTCTGTCCATGGCCAGGGAGTGTCCCTGCAGGGCCCATCCAATCCCAGCATCCCATGGGGAGATGCCCCGCCCAGGGGAGGAGCCAAGCATTCCTGCCTGGATCCAATCTGAGCTTTGGGACACCCCAGCAGCCTCTGCCCCCTGCATTGCCAGAGGAGCAGCTTTCTGCTCCCTGCATGGCCAGAGGGAGCCCAGGCCCATCTGCAGCAGCCCTGGAGCTGCAGAGGAAAACTCCCCCCTTGTGCAGGATCCGTGCTGCAGCAGAGCCACAGCTGGCACTGCAGGAGGGCTGAGCCCCCCTGGGATGGGGCTGGGACACAGCCCTGGCACTCAGGGGGCAGGGACTGTGATCACTCTGGCACTGGTTTGTTTTTTGTTTTGTACTATTACATTTTTATTTTTAATTTTCCCATTAAAGAACTGTTATTCTATTCCCATATCTTTGCCTGAGAGCCCCTTCATTTCAAAATTGCAATAACTCAGAGGGAGGGGGTTTACATTTTCCATTTCCGGGGATGCTCCTACCTTCCTCAGCAGACACTTGGCTTTTCCAAGCAAGACACTGGGCAACCCAGTATGGAGTTTTATTTTGGAAACATGTTTCTGTATCAGCAGCTGATACTGAAATCAGACAGATTACTTTAGCAGCCAGCTCATAAATTCAAGCAGTAACCAAATTAACCATCAAGATCAGAGGTTATTGACAATTCCCTTTGTGGTGTGTTTACACTCAGCAGAAGCCTTGGTGAGCAAAGCAGTTCATTAAAGACGGACTCTGTCCTAAGTAGGAGGCTCCAGCAAGGGACAGATGATGCCAGATGGATGTGGCTCATTACAGGAGCCTGGTCCTAGCCCTAACAAGCTCAAATCCATCCTGCCAGCCCTCAAACAAACAAGCAGAGTGGAGGCAGGAATCCCAGCCAAGTGCAGCTGGCTAATAAGGGGCTGTAATTGCCTCGTTTCTTTGCCTTCTCTATCCAAATCTAGCAACCACATTGTTAACTTTGCCCTTCAGCAGCCTAAAATTCATTTTGTTTCGCATCAAAAATGTTGTGTTTAGTTCAGGGTGACAGAGCTAAAGGGCAAACACAGCCCCAGGGCCTTCTGCAGGCTCTGGTACCCAGGGTCAGGGCATCTCTACCAGCTCCAAGGGCCTGACACAAGGTGCTGCCCACGACTCTCCCACAGCACAGAGGAAATCCTCTCTTTGTGAAATGTGTTCTCTGCAGCACTGCAGCAGCAATGGAGGATGAGTTTTCATGTCCAAAATCAGATTATAGCTCTCATCCAGTCTCCTCTGTTCTGAGAGTCACCTGTTCCACAGAATCACAGAATGGTTTGGATTGGAAACAACCTTCAAGATCATCCAAGTAATGCAGGGCTTAGGCTGGGATAGAGTTAATTTTTGTCAAGAAAGCTGTTCTGAGGCTGTTTTGGTTTTGTGGTGGAAGTGGTGTTGGTGGCACGGAGATGTTTGGGTTCTGCAGTGCCCACACAGAGCCAGGGGCTGCTCTGCTGCTCACCCAGGCCAGCACAAGGAGGGGACAGAGCCAGGACAGCTGACCCCAGCTGACCACAGGGATATTCCATGCAGTGCCATGCTCAGCCTGCAGAGCTGGGAAAGTTGTAGGAATGGCAGGGGGATGTTTGGAGTGGTGGTGTTTGTCTTCCCAAGTCTCTGCTGTGCATGGCAGATCTGCATTTCCAGGGGGGCCTGAACACCTTCCTGGCCATTGGAAATGGAGAATGATTTCCTGCTTTTGCTTGCTTGTTAACACAGCTTTTGATTTGCCTGTTAAACTCAATTAACATCTATCTCAGCCCATGAGTTTTATCAGTTTTACCCTTCCAAATCTCTCCACCACCCCATGAGGTGGGCAAGCAGCTCTGAGGTGCTTGCCTGCCTTCTGGGTTAAAACATGACGTAGTCCCAACCTCCCTGCCACAGGCATGGATTCCTGTCAGGCACACCTGGTTAAGGAGAGGATGTGGTGGTGCATTCAGCTCCCCTTGCCCAGGCTCTTGAGGTGCACTGTGAACTCAGAACTGCTCGTTAGACCTTGGCTTTGATGAGCAGCACCTGGGCTGAGCCCCTCTCCAGCTCATTAGAAACACCTTCTGCTCCCAAGAATTTCGTCTAACGAGCTCCTGCTTTTTCACCAACAGCCTTGGAGATTTTTATTGCCTGGGTCCAAGTGAAATAATGTTTTTGTCATCAAACATTCAAGGAAAGTTACTGACCTGAATTATGGCCGGGGTGAAAAATCAAGATTAAACCACCTTCTTGCAACGCCATAAACAGCAGTAAAGAGACTTTTGAGTTCTCTTGGACAGCAGCAGCATTTTCCTGGGAGTGGGGCACTCTCAGAGCCAGTGAGTTCTCCAGTTTTATGTAACTGGAGCACTGGCAGTGGCAGTGGATCCTGAGCTGATTCCCCCACTCCCCAACTTTCATCCCCTAAGACGACGCAAAGGCATCCTGCATGAGTCAGTGACTGAATTCAAGGGCACTTTTTCACATATATAAACCTTTAGGTCCGTGCATGGGTGGGTATGAAAATGCCACAGCAAATGTGTCAGGAATGTCCCTCTCCTAGATCCTTAAGTAACTTGGATTTGTAAGTAAGCCAGGCCTGAAAATTAGTTACTGTTGTGCTGAAACCTATAGATCTTTTAACTTAACATAGTTTAAGTTATCAACTTAAACCATGTTAAGTTAAAATATTTATAAGTTATAAAACTATCAATTTTGTAACCTATAAATAAATTATAAAATTATCACTTATCAATGAAGTACTGTTAAGTTTAAATTATGTTAAACCATTAGGCTTAATGTGTTGTTCAAGCCCTGAGCTCAGTTTACCCTGGGATCCGCTCTTAACTTTGTGATTCAAAAAGAGGAATTTCTTTATTCCTTCATGTTTTTGCCCTTTCTACCCTCACCCTTTTCTCCCCCTTACCTACTACGCAGCCTCCACACAGATATTTTTTAGGTTGAAATTGAGCTCAGATTGATTTTAGGGTTTTGTTGGCTTTTTCTCTGTGTGCTTTAACCGTCTAGTCAGCAGCAGAGTGAACCTTGCCAGCAAACTTTGCCGCGCTTTCGCTTTTGCCCTAAACCTGGTTTTGCCAACACTTTTGATTCCTTCAGCCACCTTAAAACCCTCCCTGGCAGCAACTTTCCTGCTCAGCACTGCAGGAGAGGGCCATCCTCCCAGCCCTGATGAAGACACCACCTGATGGTCTCACTCTGAATAGTGCCAAAATCCAGGGAAGGATGAGGTTTTGGGTCCCACATGGCCCCATGATCCCTTGGTTATCTCCACCCAAATTCCCTGCTCAGCAGCCTGACCAGTTGGAATTCACTCCTGACACGTTCCTGTGTGTTGGAGCCCTGGATACTGAAAATTTTGAGCATTCTGTGCTGACAGGAGCTGACCCCCAAGAGAACACTGCATTGACCTGAAGCTGTGGAGAAGCTACCAAAATGGAATGGCAGAACTGGGATTGTGGGTGTGGAGTTTGAAAAGAAGTGTGAAATACCACATGGTGGAAAACTTAGAGTTTAAGGTTTTAGAATACAGTAATATATATGAAGCAAGATGGATATTTTAGAGCAGAGGCTGGTCCTTCTTGTTCTCCTTCTTCTCCATGTGTTGGGTGGTTTTGTGTAATTGGATAAATGAGTCCACCCTGCAAGCCACAGGTGGTTGGTTATTGGGTTAAAAGTAAAAATAATTTAGGTGCTATTTCTAAATCGGGCAGTTTATCTTTAAAAGGCCTTGAAGAGACAGATGCAGGGCCATTTTTAGTTTGTTAGAGTGGAGTGCTGTCGAACTCAGGGTTTGTGAGACTGTAAAATAGATAAGAACTGATAAACATCTGAGTGCCAACAAGAAATTCCGTCTCACACATGTAATCCCGACCCTGGCAAAAAGAAGCAAAGACTTCACACCCATTAAGTGCCTCAATAACTAGGATTTCCTTCTGGGCAGAATCATGGAATCCTAGAATAGTTTGTGTTGGAAGGGGCCCCAAAGATCACCTAATTCCAGGCCCTCTGCTGTGGGAAGAAGCCACCTAAAAATTATCCGTGGCAACACCCAACAACTGAATAGATGTTTTGAATATTTTTAATAAAATTTAATGTCTGATATTTATCCTTCTCAGAAACAGAGAGGTGAAGGATAGGCACTGCCAGAAATTAAATTTTAATTGTGCTTTGGAAGGGATTATTGCCTTAGCAGAACTGGAAGAGTAGCAGAGCACATGCACACATCCAGCCTGGCTTGATCTTCTCCTTGAAGAATAATGAATTTTTTTAGTTCCAGTTGCAGATCAGACTAAGTAGGAAAAGAGAAATCCTCCTTCCCCCAAGCTTTACTCTCAACCCACAGGAACTGTTTCTCTTTGCACTTCTCACAGTCAGAATTTGCTGAGCACACTGAAGAAAAAGCTTTGCTTCACTCTTCATCCTGTCCCTCCACCAAAATTAGGCCTTGTTAACTGAGGATAGCAGGTTCAAGCTGGTGCTGAAATGGTTAATGTGACCAGAAAAATGCATACTTTACACAGGAAAAAAAAATCTGGTTTGGCTGGCAAGTGTGGAGCAAAGCAAGTAGAATTATTGCCATTTAAATTTCATATCCCACCGAAAAACTATTTAGTGCAGAAACTGTTTCAGACACAGAATAGTCTAGTTAAAAATAATTATGGAAAGAGCTGAGAGCAAAACTAATTCCTAGAGACAGAGTATGTATTATTGTAGCCACTGCACTGATAAACACGAATCTGATAATCTTATGATTAAAATGTGCTGAAGCAGACCCTGGTGAAATAGGCTGCAATAGATTTAAAGGAAATGTAGATGTAGAAAAATGTAAAAGAGGCTTTTCTCAAATAAGTGCCCCATTAGAACACAAAATGAATGCACTGGCACCAGGAGCTTGCAGGAAATCACTTTGGCCGCTGTGTCCTGATTTATACAACTGCTGTGATTCTCTATTTTTTACCCTTCTACTTTCTTTATACCCTTCTTTTTTTTTTTTTTTTCCTCTGAAAGGAGAAAGAGAAACCCTCACACAACTTCAACTAAGCTATTTCAGAGTAACATTAAAGCTCTGACTTAGGCTGACAAATGACCTCCCCATGGGGATCTCTTTCTCTGCACAAAACTGGCCATTGAAAAATATTGTAATCAGACATGGTGGTGATTTTATTGGAATAAGCTTATTCATTCCTGTTGGCTGTCAAGCAAGTTTCTGCATGAACCATTTATCAAAAAATCAATGGGATGCTTTTGAACATCATTTTTCTTGAAAACGCACAGAAATACCTAAGCTTCATAAATGTATTGATGTGTGTCCCCGTGTGTGTGGGTGAGTGAAATGAAACTGTGTCTGGACAATGAAAAATGATAAGGAGCTCTAAAGTTCTCTTAGATGAGGTCCCAGTGCAGCAAGGAAATCCCAGGAAAAACTTTCTGTCAAGGAGGGTCACTGTGAAGTTTTCCCAGAGCAATGAAACAAATAAATGAGCAAAACGGCTTCCTGAAATGTGAAATGTAAGATAACTGCAGTGATAAAAAAAAATGAATAAAAAATGGTCCAGGAGAGTTTCTAAAACGCAGTTTACATCCAGCACAAAAAGGGGAATATTCATGATCTCCTATTCCTTCTGCTATTGGATTCTCTGACTTGAAAAGCTGCTACAGATTAGTGTCAAGAGAAGGCATATGTGATAGACAAACCATTGTTCCAACGACTATTAATATGTTTTATATATGAGAGTAGAGGAGAAATTTGATAATTTAAATATATGCTAAGAAAATCTAATTGTTCAGACAGAAAAAGGCAAAAAAAAAAAAAAAAACATTCCTACTACATACATGTAGATAAATTTTGAAACACTTATTTTTAAATCATTGTCCAGGCTTACCGAAACATTGATTTGGTAAAAATATGTAGAAGTACACCAAAGAAATACACTTAGATGGGAAGTTGGGACACTTCTAAAGTGCAAAAAAAAAGGTGATTTTAATTAAACATGCAGAAGGGAAGGGAAGGGAAGTTTCAGGGAAGTTTCAGGGAAGGGAAGTTTCAGGGAAGTTTCAGGGAAGTTTCAGGGAAGGGAAGTTTCAGGGAAGGGAAGGGAAGTTTCAGGGAAGGGAAGTTTCAGGGAAGGGAAGTTTCAGGGAAGGGAAGGGAAGGGAAGGGAAGGGAAGTTTCAGGGAAGGGAAGTTTCAGGGAAGGGAAGTTTCAGGGAAGGGAAGTTTCAGGGAAGTTTCAGGGAAGTTTCAGGGAAGGGAAGGGAAGTTTCAGGGAAGTTTCAGGGAAGTTTCAGGGAAGGGAAGGGAAGTTTCAGGGAAGTTTCAGGGAAGGGAAGTTTCAGGGAAGTTTCAGGGAAGTTTCAGGGAAGGGAAGGGAAGGGAAGTTTCAGGGAAGGGAAGTTTCAGGGAAGTTTCAGGGAAGTTTCAGGGAAGTTTCAGGGAAGTTTCAGGGAAGGGAAGGGAAGTTTCAGGGAAGTTTCAGGGAAGTTTCAGGGAAGTTTCAGGGAAGGGAAGTTTCAGGGAAGTTTCAGGGAAGTTTCAGGGAAGGGAAGGGAAGTTTCAGGGAAGTTTCAGGGAAGTTTCAGGGAAGGGAAGGGAAGTTTCAGGGAAGTTTCAGGGAAGGGAAGTTTCAGGGAAGTTTCAGGGAAGTTTCAGGGAAGGGAAGGGAAGGGAAGTTTCAGGGAAGGGAAGTTTCAGGGAAGTTTCAGGGAAGTTTCAGGGAAGTTTCAGGAAGTTTCAGGGAAGTTTCAGGGAAGTTTCAGGGAAGTTTCAGGGAAGTTTCAGGGAAGTTTCAGGGAAGGGAAGTTTCAGGGAAGTTTCAGGGAAGTTTCAGGGAAGGGAAGGGAAGGGAAGTTTCAGGGAAGGGAAGTTTCAGGGAAGGGAAGGGAAGTTTCAGGGAAGGGAAGTTTCAGGAAGGGAAGGGAAGGGAAGGGAAGGGAAGGGAGAAGGGAAGGGAAGGAAGGGAAAGGGAAGGGAAGGGAAGGAAGGGAAGGGAAGGGAAGGGAAGGGAAGGGAAGGGAAGGGAAGGGAAGGGAAGGGAAGGGAAGGGAAGGGAAGGGAAGGAAGGGAAGGGAAGGGAAGGGAAGGGAAGGGAAGGAAGGGAAGGGGAAGGGAAGGGGAAGGGAAGGGAAGGGAAGGAAGGGAAGGGAAGGGAAGGGAAGTTTCAGGGAAGGGAAGTTTCAGGGAAGTTTCAGGGAAGTTTCAGGGAAGGGAAGGGAAGTTTCAGGGAAGTTTCAGGGAAGGGAAGTTTCAGGGAAGTTCAGGGAAGTTTCAGGGAAGGGAAGGGAAGGGAAGTTTCAGGGAAGGAAGTTTCAGGGAAGTTTCAGGGAAGTTTCAGGGAAGTTTCAGGGAAGTTTCAGGGAAGTTTCAGGGAAGTTTCAGGGAAGTTTCAGGAAGTTTCAGGGAAGTTTCAGGGAAGGGAAGTTTCAGGGAAGTTTCAGGGAAGTTTCAGGGAAGGGAAGGGAAGGGAAGTTTCAGGGAAGGGAAGTTTCAGGGAAGGGAAGGGAAGTTTCAGGGAAGGGAAGGGAAGGGAAGGGAAGGGAAGGGAAGGGAAGGGAAGGGAAGGGAAGGGAAGGAAGGGAAGGGAAGGGAAGGGAAGGGAAGGGAAGGGAAGGGAAGGAAGGGAAGGAAGGGAAGGAAGGGAAGGGAAGGGAAGGGAAGGGAAGGGAAGGGAAGGGAAGGGAAGGGAAGGGAAGGGAAGGGAAGGGAAGGGAAGGGAAGGGAAGGGAAGGGAAGGAAGGGAAGGGAAAGGGAAGGGAAGGGAAGGGAAGGGAAGGGAAGGGAAGGGATGCTAGATTTGTCTTTCATAGGGCCACCCATGAAAGTAAGTTTCTAAGAGAAGCTGCTAGCAGTTTCCTTTGTGTCTGACAAAAGAAAACAACCAGTAATTAGCTTTAAGAATTATCAGTCTTAAACCAATGAGAAAGCCCAATAGACCTCGGTGAACACACGCTAAAAATGAAAAATCCTTGGAATTCTCCTTTCCTTTTCCAGCCAGAGAGCAAGTAACAAGGCCAACCCTGCCTCCCTGTCTCAGACAGATTGGACAGAGTGAGAACAAGTAGAGGAATAGCACAAAGACACCAAGGTCAGTGAGGATAGAGTTGAGCTCCAGCTAAGAGGGATGAGGAGATGCCTTGATTTTGGGGCTGAAATTCTCTTGTAAAGCTATGGAGAAGAACGTAATTGATACATCAGGCTCTTTTCCCCTGTAACCCATTGAAATGTATGAAGGATGGATTTTTCAAACTGTAGATATGAGCAGAAACATCCGTGCTAAAGTGAGCACATATTGAAGTAACTGCGATCCCATGAGAAATTTGAACAGGGAGGGTGAGAACAGTGATGAAGACCCTCTGCCCCAGGGAAAGAAGATCTCTGTTCCCAGAGA